>NC_092710.1:294682025-294864132 GCF_047496885.1 Scyliorhinus torazame
GCGCTGAATAGTTATTTTTAAATGTGATTATTTCTCCCTTTGTTCTGCCAAATAAATCAAATGTAACCACATGGGAACTGTGAAGAGTTGGATCAGTAATGGCGCAGAGCAAGGGGAAGATAAAGAAAAGTATGATATCAGAGCTATTGCTTTGGAAAAGTACTTTTGAATCCCAATTATTCTAACATTCTGCACAAATGGGGGCTTCATAATGATCTGTGTCAAAGTTCACTTTGTACACTGACTCCTCACTCTCCAGCACTTGAGAGGGAAGAATTCTGCCTCCCTGCTTCTGCTATTGTGGTTCACAGTGTCGTTAACTCTTACTTCAGAATATTGTGGGTTGACTGAATACTTTGTTGCACCTGCTAATAACTTGATTTAGATTATGTTAATTCTGGCCTCTTGTTTCTGTCTACGTTTGCCTATATTTATAGGATATAGAATGGAAATATTGGAGTCCTTCAAATACTTTGGGCGCGATCTACCAGCTGTATTGCAACCGAAAGGCAGCACAGGGTGGCCGGTAGATGCCGGGAGATCCCTCTTTCGGGTTCTACCTGGCTTACCACGCCTCCTGAGATCTGACGCAATCTCGCGAGATGTCGCAACCTGAATCCCACTCATTGTGGGCAGGATCACTATTTTACAAATCTGCATATTAGAGTGAGACAGCTAGCCTCACTCAAATATGCTCTCCCATGATCAATCCTCCAGGCATTGTGGCACCCTGGCATTTTCCCCCGTGATGGGATGGGGCCCAGCGGTGCCCTGCGCAGGTGCAGTGGGATGCAGAGGGCTGAAGGAACCCCTTGTAGATAATGAGGGTGAGGGGGTGGCATCATGAGGTCGAGAGATTGGAAATAGCATCCCGATCTCTTCCTGCACTGAGGAGTTCCGGCAAGTGAAGCTCCTCAGTGTGGGAAACGGGGTTAATTGCGACTTTGTAGGGACGTTCCTCACCAAGGCCCTGAATGAAACCAGAGTCCCGATAGATAGCCTGGTGTTTCTCGGCATTGCGAACGCCGGGAAACGCCCGGTTAAACATGCTCGTTAGGGACTCTGTTCCTATTCGGTAAGATCGCACCCTTTGTTTTTGGTAGCACTTCAACACATTGGGAAAGTTGCAATAAGATGGTTAAAGTTTTGGATAAAGTTCTTCTGTACTCTGTTTGAACAGAGCCAATACCCACTTAAATAAGGGCTGGGCAGAATTTTAACTCTGTGTACATGAATGGGTTTTGAGTGAATTAGAATCTCATCCAAACAATCAAAATAGCAACAGATGTTGATCCAGATATATTCACCAGTTTAAGGGGCGGCACGGTAGCACAGTGGTTAGCACTGTTGCTGCACAGTGGTTAGCACTGTTGTTTCACAGTGCCAGGCATCCAGCTTCGATTCTCAGCTTGGGTTACTATCTGTGCTGAGTGTGCATGTTCTCCCCGTGTCTGCGTGGGTTTCCTCCGGGTGCTCCGGTTTCTACACACAAGTCCTGAAAAAGATGCTTGTTAGGTGAATTGGGCATTCTGAATTCTCCTTCTGTGTACCTGAACAGGCGCCTGAGTGGGCGACTAGGGGCTTTTCACAGTAACTTCATTGCAGTGTTAATTTAAGCCTACTTGTGACACTAATAAAGATTATTATTATTATTAAAAATGCCATGCAGGACAATCTTTACGTATTACCAAAGTTTACCTTCTATAGTTGTTGGCCTTCCTAAAAGTGGATGTGGGGGGGTGAGGGTGATATTTTAGGTTTGGCAACATCAACAGTGGGCTTTTTCCATGATCTTTGATAAAAGTTATTGTTAACAGCACCACCACAAGGCGGCAAGGCTTTAACCCACTCAGGGTTTCCGAAGAACGGATAATAGGGACAGAATTGCTGATAGCAGAAATGTCTGAAGGCGTTCCCTTTAATTTTCTTCGTTTAAGTAGTGCGTTTAAATATTCCAATCGGCACTTTACGTTGGGCAGTTATTTTTTAATATTAGGAACTAGATTGTTTATGTAGGAAGTGTTTGTCTTTAAATGTCACAGCTTCTATATAGTTATAATTCCAATAGAGACTGATAATTTTTGAAAATAAATTTGAACTTCAGTTAATAGCTGAAAGAATGACGCGCACAATTTCATATTTTAAGTCCTTTACGGTATCGAAGCATGATATGTTAAACACCATGTTTGTAGGCAACTTGTAACTTAAATGACAGGACAACATTTTTCCCTTTTGCTGTTAGCACAAGTGAAAAAACCCACATGTATGTTACACTGCCCTATAAGATGACAGCAGCATGGTAGCACAGTGGTTAGCACAGTTGCTTCACAGCTCCAGGGTCCCAGGTTCGATTCCCGGCTTGGATGACTGTCTGTGTGGAGTCTGCACGTTCTCCCCGTGTCTGCATGGGTTTCCTCCAGGCGCTCTGGTTTCCAACCACAGTCCAAAGGTTAGGTGGATTGGCCACACTAAATTGTCCTTAAATTAGGTGGGGTTATTGGGTTACGGGGATGGGGTGGAGGTGTGGGCTTAAGTGGGTGCTTTTTCCAAGACCCGGTGCAGGCTCAATGGGCTGAATGGCCTCCTTCGGCACTGTAAATTCTATGATTCTATGACATTCAATTCTCCGAGGACCACTCCAAAGTGATTCCTCTCTCCTAAGGGATTGCTTTCATTCTTTTCTTTTTTCAGTCTGGTAACTTGTAACCCAGGAACGGTCCGACACAGGAAGAGTTTTTCTGGAGAATGTTATTCTTTCTTTGGCAGATCTCTGGGCAAATCTTCCAGCCTCAATTTAGCTCCTCATGAATTTGGACTTTTTAATCTGAGTGGAGGTTGCACTGCTGCATGGTGAACGACTCTCTCAGCCCGCAGTTGCTCTCTCTCCGGGATCCTGGCACACTGCCTGTGAGGTTTCAGGGATATCTTAGATACTGTTCCTGTCCCAGAGCCCATCACCACGGCAACCTGAGTCACATAGACAATTAAATTGGAGGAAGTGGCTCAGCAAATATCCCCATCCTCAATGATGGGGGAGCCCAGCACATCAGTGCAAAATATAAAGCTGAAAGTATTTGCTACAATCTTCAGCCAGAAGTGCCGAGTGGATGATCCAACTTGGCCTCTTCCGGAGGTCCCAGCATCACAGATAGCAGTCTTTAGCCAATTGGATTGACTCCACATGATAATCAAAAAATGGCAGGAGGCACTGGATACTGCAAATGTTATAGGCCTTAACAATATTCCGGCAATAGTACTGAAGATTTATACTCCAGAACTTGCCATGCCTCTGGCCAAGCTCTTCCAGTACAGCTACAACACTGGCATCTACCTGGCAATGTAGAAAATTGCCCAGGTGTGTCCTGTACACAGAAAGCAGACAAATCCAACCTGGCCAATTACCGTCCCATCAGTCTACTCTCGATCATCAATAAAGTGATGGAAGGAGTCATCTAGTGTGCTATTAAGCAGCACTTGCTTCACAACAACCTGCTCACTGATGCTCAGTTTGGGTTGTAGCAGGGCCACTCAGTTCCTGACATCATTACAGCCTTGGTTCAAACATGGACAAAAGAGCTGAACTCCAGGGGTGAGTTGAGAGTGACTACCCTTGACATCAAGTCTGCATTTGACCAAGTTTTCCATCAACAAGTCCTAGAAAAACTGGAGTTAATGGGTATCATGGAGAAAACTCTCTGCTGGTTGACGTCATACCTTGACGTCAAGGAAGATGATTGTGGTGGTTGGATCAATCATCTCAGCTTCAGGACATCACTGCAGGAGTTCCTCAGGGTATAGTCCTAGGCCCAACCATCTTCAGCTGCTTCATCAATGAACTTCCTTCCATCATAAGGATGTTCGCAGATGATTGCACAATGTCCAGCACCATTCGTCAGTCGTCAGATAATGAAGCAGGCCAAGTCTAAATTTAGCAAGACGTGGACAATATAACTGCTTGGGCTGACAAGTAACATTCACGCCACACAAGTACCAGGCAATGCCCATCTCCAACAAAAGAGAATCTAGCCAGTCGCCATGCTAGCAGTGTTAACCTCGGTGCCACGCATTGCCAGTGACCCCTCCTATGCCCGTAGCCTCTGGGACTCCTCCTATCGGCTGGACCTGCTGGAGTGCCGCTGAGATCCCCCTCTGAAATAGAGAGGAGGAAGGCCGATGTCGTGGCCTTTGCCTCTGATTGCACGGCGGTGGATTTTGGTGGAGTGGTGGTCGGCATCGCCACCAGGGGTAGTGACATGGTTGGGTGACCTGCAGTTAGAGAAGATAAAGTATGAGCTAAGGGGCTCAGCAGGGGGGGTTTGAGAAAAGGTGGGGGAATATTTGTGACCGTGTTTGAGGAGCTGTTTGTTGCAGAAGGGGTGAAAAAGGGGAAAAATCTGTACAGACTATATAATTGATTGTTGGGAAGTATGTTTCCCAGGGTGTTTATTTGCTGTAACCTGTTTTGATACATGTTTGTAATAAAATATGTTTTTAAAAAAAAAAGAGATTCCCCCTCTGAATGACATGGCCGCACACTAACATCTCCATCAGCTCCGGGTAACCCTGTACCAGAGGCTGAGCATCAGGCAGGGACCCAGCTAGGTCCTGGGATCCAGCAGCCCTCCGCTGGGGGTTCCTGCCTCCACCTGATATGCATCAGCAGCAGTGTGGTGCTCACCAGATTGTGCCCCAGAAGCCTGACCACTAACATTTCCCATCAAGGTGCGTGCATTTGCGCAGGTGGAGGGCGGGGACAATAGCTGCGATACCTCGATCGTGTCTTCCTCGGAACTCTCCTTTTGAGGTGTTCTCCTGAGAGGCTGGAGAGGGGGCCCCCGGGATGGACCGGTTCTGTCAGCTGGAGGACCTGCAGGAGAATGGACAGGTGGTCAGTGGGAGGAATGGGTCAGTCAGAATGATAATAACAAGTCACGTTTGACAGTTCCTTGGCTGAGGCCCGGTGGTTCCTCACGTGGCATCTGCCAGCCTCCCCGTTGGTGACCGCTCTGTCCTTGGCCACCGCAGTTACCTCCAGGGGCCACTCCTCGAAGGTGGCGTGTATTCGTATGCCTGGCACCACCAGCAGTCTGGGCCCTCTCCTGATGATTGTGGGAGAGGTTTTCCTGAGGACACAGAGAGCACATCGCTAGCCACATGCGTGGTTCACAGTGGTGGGAGGGGAGGGTGTGAAGGAAGGGTTGAAAGGGTTGAAGGGAGGGGGTGGGGGAGGGTTGGGGTTGCATGGAGAGTTGGGGGTGGATGCTCGCGTGGGAGCGGAAAGCTTGGGGGGGGGGGGTGATGGGGGTGGGTGTTAGGGTCTACATACTCGTGCTGCCCCCGATGTAGGTCGTTGACCCTTTTCTGGTACTGGAGGCCAGTCCTCCTGGTCACACTCCCGGCGCTCACAGCCGCTGCCACCTCCGCCCAGGAAAACTGGCTGCCCTGTGGCTGACCTTCTGTGAACCTCAGGGGTACAGGACATCCCACCTGGCCTCTACTGCGTCTAGGAGCCTGGCCAGGCCTGCATCCCTACATCTTGGGCCGTTCTCCTGGGTGCCATTGTTGCCAGCTGGCTGAGCAAGAGGTGTTTAAGTGTTGCTCGACGTTGTTAACGGGAGGGCTGGCGAGCGTGATGCCGGCGAATCGGCTGGCGAGCTTCCATCAGCGGCAAGTAGCCCGTGAGGCCTCATTAAGTGGACCAATTAGTGGTTAGCACTGTGGCTTCACAGCGCCAGGGTCCCAGGTTCGATTCCCAGCTTGGGTCGCTGTCTGTGTGGAGTCTGCACGTTCTCCCCGTGTCTGCAGGTGTTTCCTCTGGGTGCTCCGGTTTCCTCTCACAAGTCCCGAAAGACAAGCGATTAGGTAAATTAGACATTCTGAATTCGCCCTCTGTGTACCCGAACAGGCACCGGAATGTGGTGACTAGGGGCTTTTCACAGTAACTTCATTGCAGTGTTAATGTAAGCCAACTTGTGACAATAAAGATTTATTTCTTTGGGGGCTGGTTTAGCACAGTGGGCTAAACAGCTGGCTTGTAATGTAGAACAAGACCAGCAGCACGGATTCAATTCCCGTACCGGCCTCCCCGAACAGGTGCCGGAATGTGGTGACTGGGGGCTTTTCACAGTAACTTCATTGAAGCCTACTTGTGACAATAAGCGATTATTATTATTAACGTTGAATAGCGTTGCCAGCCTCGCTGTGGCAAGCACCGGGATGCTTGCGGCAGTTCCCGCTCATTACCACACTTGGACATCTTTCTGGAGAATTGCACCCATTGATGTCATTTGGTGTTGGTTTCAGGGAATTGTATTTGTTCTTCCAGCATTGTTTCATCCTATGGTGCTATTGTGATCTGAAGTCAATTTTGCAATTAAATCAACCCTTCTGGAATAGGAGTGAGTAGCTTAGTTCCCAACCTAATGCTAGAAGTCAGCATTGGAATTTTGGCAACATTGGGGAAGATCTAAATTAAAACAGGCAACGGCATGGAAGCCACTGCATACTAATAGAACATAGAATAGAACATAGAACAATACAGTGCAGTACAGGCCCTTCGGCCCACGATGTTGCACCGAAACAAAAGCCATCTAACCTACACTATACCATTATCATCCATATGTTTATCCAATAAACTTTTAAATGCCCTCAATGTTGGCGAGTTCACTACTGTAGCAGGTAGGGCATTCCACGGCCTCACTACTCTTTGCGTAAAGAACCTACCCCTGACCTCTGTCCTATATCTATTACCCCTCAGTTTAAGGCTATGTCCCCTCGTGCTAGCCATTTCCATACGCGGGAGAAGGCTCTCACTGTCCACCCTATCTAACCCTCTGATCATTTTGTATGCCTCCATTAAGTCTCCTCTTAACCTTCTTCTCTCGAACGAAAACAACCTCAAGTCCATCAGCCTTTCCTCATAAGATTTTCCCTCCATACCAGGCAACATCCTGGTAAATCTCCTCTGCACCCGTTCCAAAGCCTCCACGTCCTTCCTATAATGCGGTGACCAGAGCTGTACGCAATACTCCAAATGCGGCCGTACCAGAGTTCTGTACAGCTGCAACATGTACGCAGAGGGTAGTGGGTGCCTGGAACTCGCTACCGGAGGAGGTAGTGGAAGCAGGGACGATAGGGACATTTAAGGGGCATCTTGACAAATATATGAATAGAATGGGAATAGAAGGATACGGACCCAGGAAGTGTAGAAGATTGTAGTTTAGTCGGGCAGTATGGTCGGCACGGGCTTGGAGGGCCGAAGGGCCTGTTCCTGTGCTGTACATTTCTTTGTTCTTTGACCTCCTGACTCCGGAACTCAATCCCTCTACCAATAAAGGCCAACACTCCATAGGCCTTCTTCACCACCCTATCAACCTGGGTGGCAACTTTCAGGGATCTATGTACATGGACACCTAGATCCCTCTGCTCATCCACACTTTCAAGAACTTTTCCATTAGCCAAATATTCCACATCCCTGTTTTTCCTTCCAAAGTGAATCACCTCACACTTCTCTACATTAAACTCCATTTGCCACCTCTCAGCCCAGCACTGCAGCTTATCTATATCCCTCTGTAACCTGCTACTTCCTTCCACACTATCGACAACACCACCGACTTTAGTATCGTCTGCAAATTTACTCACCCACCCTTCTGCGCCTTCCTCTAGGTCATTGATAAAAATGACAAACCGCAACGGCCCCAGAACAGATCCTTGTGGTACTCCACTTGTGACAGAACTCCATTCTAAACATTTCCCATCAACCACCACCCTCTGTCTTCTTTCAGCTAGCCAATTTCTGATCAACATCTCTAAATCACCCTCAATTCCCAGCCTCCGTATTTTCTGCAATAGCCTACCATGGGGAACCTTATCAAACGCTTTGCTGAAATCCATATACACCACATCAACTGCTCTACCCTCGTCTACCTGTTCAGTCACCTTCTCAAATAACTCGATAAGGTTTGTGAGGCATGACCTACCCTTCACAAAGCCATGCTGACTATCCCTGATCATATTATTCCTATCTAGATGATTATAAATCTTGTCTCTTATAATCCCCTCCAAGACTTTACCCACTACAGACGTGAGGCTCACCGGTCTATAGTTGCCGGGGTTGTCTCTGCTCCCCTTTTTGAACAAAGGGACCACATTTGCTATCCTCCAGTCCTCTGGCACTATTCCTGTAGCCAATGATGACATAAAAATCAAAGCCAATGGTCCAGCAATCTCTTCCCTGGCCTCCCAGAGAATCCTAGGATAAATCCCATCAGGTCCCGGGGACTTATCTATTTTCAGCCTGTCCAGAATTGCCAACACATCTTCCCTACGTACCTCAATGCCATCTAATCTATTTACCTGGGGCTCAGCATTCTCCTCCACAACATTATATTTTTCCTGTGTGAATACTGACGAAAAATATTCATTTAGTATCTCGCCTATCTCTTCAGACTCCACACACAACTTCCCATCCCTGTCCTTGACTGGTCCTACTCTTTCCCTAGTCATTCGCTTATTCCTGACATACCTATAGAAAGCTTTTGGGTTTTCCTTGATCCTTCCTGCCAAATACTTCTCATGTCCCCTCCTTGCTCGTCTTAGCTCTCTCTTTAGATCCTTCCTCGCTACCTTGTAACTATCCATCGCCCCAACTGAAACTTCACACCTCATCTTCACATAGGCCTCCTTCTTCCTCTTAACAAGAGATTCCACTTCTTTGGTAAACCACGGTTCCCTCGCTCGGCACCTTCCTCCCTGCCTGACCGGTACATACTTATCAAGAACCCTGACCGGTACATACTTATCAAGAACTTATTAATTACCCGGAGAACATTAGTGCATCTGGAGTAATGGTAAAGTTGAGTGTCCCACTGTTGTTAAACCTTCCTGCAGCATAACAGAGTGATTTAGAAGTCACAGAATCCAGTCTAACGGCGCAAACAAATGCGAGATTGAGACACTTACCCGCAGGTGCTTAAATGAATTTCATACGTGTGTGTATGTGAGCATAAAATAATTGTTTTCTTCCACTTCTCTGATCCCATTCCGCCATCCCTTGGAAACAGAAGAAAAATTAGCCATTTTTTCAACCATGAATTAGTCATCACCAAGTGAATAGTAACTTCTTAATTGCTCCATTGTGGAGCCTGGTGTACAGGAAACAGCCAGTGCTTGTAATGGATTACTGCATCAATACTTTAAAAAAATAATTATACACTGTTTCTAGGCTGTACTTTCTCTTTCCCAATTGATGGTTTACAAAAGCCTCCTTTTTCTGCATTTAATCTCAGTTTTTCAATATATCCTTCTATTCCTTTCATCCATGTATTCTCATCTAGCTTCCCCTTAAATGCATCTATGATGCTTTTTACATAAATAAATACATGTCTGTTAATCAGTTTGTGGGAGTTTTTTATCTTCCAACTTTAAGGAGGAAACTGATTCTAAATGTATCCGTTTTACATATGTTATTAAGTTGCAAACACACTGGGTTCTTTTGCTGCTGAGGTGTACATTGAAACACTACTGGTTGATGCTCGGACACTGAGCAGATCAGGATGGTGTCTGGCTGTCATCCTGGGGGTAGCCAAGTAATGGGGAGGAGAGAACATGTGGGGCCCATCTTAAAACAGCAGGCATATTATTATTTTTAAAATAAATTCAGAGTACCCAATTCATTTTTTCCAATTAAGGGTCAATTTAGCGTGGCCACTCCACCTACACTGCACATTTTTGGGTTGTGGGGATGAAACCCACGTAAACACGGGGAGAACGTGCAAACTCCACAAGGGCAGTGACCCAGGGATCGAATCTGGTAACTCGGCGCCGCGAGGCAGCAGTGCTAACGACTGCACCACCGTGCTGCCCTTGCAGGGATATTATTGGGAGATGAGGTCAGTTAAATAAAGTGGGGGCTGGAATAAGTTTAGTATCTTCTCATTCGCCAAATATCATTGTCCATTTTAAGTGTGTATTTGGGATGCTGTCCTGAATACTTGAGATTTTTCTTGGCAGACATGTCAGCATAATGGGGCCTGCATTCTTCCTTTCTGCAGTGCATATATTGCAGCAGTTGGTACTTGTTCTGCAGTCTTCGATCTGCAATGTTTGTTGGGTAAACGGGCGTTTTTTAGCCACAATAGTAAATGAGTCTAAACAAATCAAGCACCACCTGAGACCTGTCTCCCCTAATTATAGTGCACGCAATTCTGCAATTGAGTGGGGAAGGGAACAATGAGGCCAGTTATGCCTTTGTAGCTCATTGGAATGCTAGTGAGGGGATTGTTGTTGTACGTACGCACTTGCACAAGCTGTGTGTCCTTTCCTTGAGGCTCTTTATAAAGTGGGAAGCATTTTGCAACAGAAGAATAACCTTTATTATTGTCACAAGTAGGCTTGCATTAACAATGCATCTGACAAGCACTTCTTTCGGGACTTGTGGGAGGAAACGGGAGCACCCTGAGGAAACTCACACAGACACTGGGAGAAGGTGCTGACTCCGCATAGACAGTGACCCAAGCCGGAATTGAACCTGGGACCCTGGGACCCTGTTGCTGTGAAGCAACAGTGCTAACCATTGTGCTACCGTGCCGACCATAGATATGTGTACTTATTTTTTTTTAATCCTTATTGTCACAAGTAGGCTTACAGTACAACTGCAATGAAGTTACTGTGAAAAGCCCCTAGTCGCCACACTCCGGCACCTGTTCGGGTAGACAGAGGGAGATGTCAGAAAATCCAAATGACCTAACAGCACGTTGGAGCACCCGGCGGAAACCCACGCAGACACGTGGAGAACATGCAGACTCCGCACAGACAGTGACCCAAGCTGGGAATCGAACCTGGGACCCGGACGCTGTGAAGCAACAGTGTTAACCACTGTGCTACCATGCCGCCCAGGATAAAATCTTATATTGCCCATGTAAAGTTAGGTCGCAAATGTAATTTGATCATGGCATTCCACTGATTTTCTTTTTTGGGGGGGAATGGCAACAGTGGCAAATGCTACATTCAAAATGATAGTCCTGAGAATAGTACAAGTGGTAGCAGCTGCCAAATGAAACCTTCCTCAGAAGAGGAAGATGAGTCTCCTGCAATGACACCATCATGGTGTCTTTCAGGTGTATTCTAGCCATCAGGATGTGCCCTGTAAAGCGCACTGAGCTTCAGTGATACCCCAGACATTTCTCTATGATGGTGGCTGCCCTTAATTAACAAACAAAAGGATTCCAAAAAAACCTAACAAAATGATTGACACTACAGTGGAACAGGATGCAGGTTGTCATATTCATCCCAGCCCCTTGTTCCACTGAGTTCCCACCCTCAGTTATGTTCCAGTGAAATACTGAGTGGAGACCAGTTGCACTCCTCATTGAGGCAGAATCACCAGAATGCATACACACATGGTTGCTTGGAAGGCACATTGACAGCTCCTAGGATGGGCATTGCAAATTTGTGGGTTCAATAGAAACCCACTGTGAGTTGTTGCTCGTTTTAGCCTTAGTTCAATTGCTCTATTCTATCACCTTTGCTCTTGAGTTGCCAGGTATCTTTCTGACACCGCCACGTGGTTCAAGTCAGAGCTAGGGGCAGCATGGTAGCATTGTGGATAGCACAATTGCTTCACAGCTCCAGGGTCCCAGGTTCGATTCAGGCTTGGGTCACTGTCTGCACATCCTCCCCGTGTGCACGTGGGTTTCCTCCGGATGCTGTGGTTTCCTCCCACGGTCCAAAGATGTGCAGGTTAGGTGGATTGGCCATGATAAATTGCCCTTAGTGTCCAAAATTGCCCTTAGTGTTGGATGGGGTTGCTGGGTTATGGGGATAGGGTGGAGGTGTTGACCTTGGGTAGGGTGCTCTTTCCAAGAGCCGGTGCGGACTCGATGGGCCGAATGGCCTCCTGCACTGTAAATTCTATGATAATCTATGATTATGATCAATAATCCAACACACCGCTTAGTAAGAGTTAAATCAATGCACATTTATTATAAATAGTAATCAATACTTATGCATAAATTCTACTTCTAAGCTACTTCCTACAACTAACAGGCCAATATCTAACTTTGGAAATGGCCCACCAGGTCAGGGAAACAAATGGCCTTTCGATAGCTAGGAGCGCCTATCTCGTAGCGAGCGTTGAAGTAAGACTTACGATTATGAGCGGCTGTTGCAGAAGGCTACCAGAAGGGTTGCAGAAGGGTGCAGAAGGGGTAGCAGAAGGGTGGCAGAGAGGAGAAGGGTCGATTTGAACTTGAACTCTATACTTATAGTCCCCAGGGGCTTCCCTCCTTTCGGGGCGAACCCTGTACCTGGTTCCAAGTGATTGGACTTTGTCCCAATCACTTGATTCAATATTCTCCAATGCTGGAGCGATTCCTTGATCGATGGGCGGTCTTGGGGTGATCATTCACCTCCCTTTGTGTAGGCTCCTGTTGACGCCAAAAAGTCTGGGTTGGCTTTGTGTCTAAAATGTTGCACATTGTTCCCGAGGATTGCTCATTAATATTCAGATGGCTGGTGTTTTGTTGTGCTGATGGCTGCAGGTATCGGTTCTGTCTGGCCTTCCTAGAGGCGAATACACAGTTTTACCTGCAGCTGTTTGTTTTAGTCTTGTTGGCTGATTTTCCCATCAGCATTTTCCGTTCGCCATTTTAAATCGGAGTTGGCCATTCTAAATCGGGGGTTAGCCATTTTAACTGGCTACAGAGTGCACATACTTCTGGTTTGAGTATTTTCTGGTTTATTATTTAAGTGAGGCTTCATATCTCAGATTTTGAAAATGATTTAGAATTAACACCTCTGACATGTACTTCCCGAGGCTGGGGCAGTTAAAGGGGAGGGAGGAGCTGCCAGATACAGCAGATATGTGCTTTTTCAGCAATGTTTGGCATCAGAAGGAAAATAAATGCCATCCCTGACCTAATTTTACACTCTCCTTGTGATCCTAGCCTCATCACCCATACCCTCACACCATTCTCAACCATCCACTCACCTCTGAATTTTCCTGCTTGCCAGGCACAGTTCCCAGTGGTCCCCTGAACGTTCCTACCCTGCAGCTGCCCAAACTTCAATGGAATTCGGTGAACTGGAGGCAAATCCGCAGAACACAGTTGGACGGTGTCGATTGACCACTGCACAGGAAGAATGGTGATGGTGAAAATGTGTTTTGGAATCCCTTGTGCCATCCTGATGAGGAGGTCCCAAGTTTGCCTGGAGCTCTTTGCTCACCTGGGCTCAGTCCTGATGGGTCAGCCAGGGCTCCTGATCATTCTACAGCAGCCTCTGCCATAACCAACCAGGTTTTCAACAGCAGATTGAAATTAGCTGCAATGTAACAAAGCTGAATAATTTAGAGACTAAGGCCTGATATTAAATTCTGCCATGAATGGTGAAGATGGCAGGAGAGGGTTTAAGATGGTGAGGGAGATTTTGTTATTGTATGCCCTCTGCAATTCCTCCTATTTGAGGTACTGGAACTATTGTCATGAGAGCGAAAGGAGGCTGAGGAGATTTATTGGAGTTCCTTTAAATTCTGAAAGATTTTGGCAAAGGTGAGTAGGGGAAGACTTATTTCCTTAGGGGGCCAATCAGTGACGAGTGTTTGTCGGTGTATAATTTCCACTGAAGCTGGGGAGAGCGGTGCAAAGCTTTTTTAAATTTAGAAGCTTTTTGGAGCAGATCACCAGGGCGTGCTTGTGGGAAACCATTGCATATTTTTAACACAAAATTGGCTAACGATTTGAAGCCCTGGAGGGAGCTGGTGTGTCCAGAGAGAACGGGTCACGGGATTAGTCTTTAGATTGTTTTAGCAAGGACTCAGCAGAGACATGATGGGTTTGATGGTCTCCTTCTGAGCCCTGAACTTTTTTGGTTCTATTGGTTCTGTGCTATTGGAAGGAGAACCTAGTGGTGATGGCAGTGGTGGTGGTGGTGGTGGTGGGGAGTGGGGTTGGTCTGTACGCTCACAGAAACCTTGGAAACATGTATGCGTAAAGTCCTAAATTAATAAACAAATGTTCTTAGAATGGGCTCCAGTTATTTTGCAGCTTTGGTCTAAAATGACACACACTAATTATTATTAGCATAAGGGACAATTGTATTGAAGAGTGATATGTTCAAACATTTCAACAGTATGTTTTTAAATGAATGTGCTTTATGTTACTACGAGAAGCTCCTACATGGGAAAGGATCCAGAATTCTGAAATCTTTATTCAAATGTTGATGAATGGGGGCGTGAACAGACGGCCCTCCGAGTGTACTGAGTCCAAACGGAGGAAGGTGCAAAGCTGCAGCAATAGTGCTGAATCTGCATTCTTCTGTGCACATTTGGTGTTAAAAACTCATAAATATTTTGCCACCAGGTTGATCAGGCATCTGCTGTATAAAGATAATTGTGTACTGATGGAGCTTAAGTAGTATTACTGTATATTAATGTGTTTTATGATAAATTATATTTTATTGAGGAGCTTCCCATTGAATGGTGGGAGGATTGCCCTTGGCTCACTCAACATGGTAGGGCAGCATGGTGGCATAATGGTTAGCACTGCTGCCTCACAACACCAAGGACCCGAGTTCAATTCTGGCCGTGGATCACCCTCTGTGTGGGGTTTGTACGTTCTCTCTGTGTCTGCGTTGGTTTCCTCCGGGTACTCTGGTTTCCTCCCACAGTCCAAAGGTGTGCAGATTAGGTGGATTGGCCATCCTAAATTGCCCCTTAGTATCCAGGGATGTGCAGGTTAGGTTCCTACAGGGATAGGGTGAGGTGGACGGGGGAGTGGAGATGGGTGGAGAGTTCTTTCGAGGGGTTGGTGCAGATTCGATGGACCAAATAGCCTCCTTCTGCGCTGTAGTAATTCTAAGCCTCAAACTCAATCACACTGTGATGACCAAGTACTGAGTGGAGGTGGGGCCAGGGGAGGTGCAGAGATGGAGTGGCAGGAATCACTTCCACTGCTCCATTATGTGCCTGAGCAACGTTTGATGAGGTTGGAGATAAAGATTTCCTGTGAGCTTTCTGTTGAATAAATGGGGAGTGAGCCGAGAAGAACAAGAGGAGAGGATAGGAGATAAAGTAACGTATTATTAAACAAACTGGACAATGGAAAGTAGTAGTGGTGTTTGTTGGGAGGGATGGGGAGGAATTTTTTGTAAAGTGAGCTGTTCTACAGATGTGATTTACATGAGTGATCATCACAAAAACAAGTGCTGTTTACCCTTTTAGTATGTTAATGCTTTCCAACCAATTACATTTCAGGTTGCAACGCAAGAATATAACATTAAATCACACCACCATATACCTCAAATACTGAACTTGGATGGTATAAGACAACAGACAGCACAGACAACTACAAAAAACTATCTATACAGTTTCTTAAAGTGTTTGAGAGGTCAACATGTAGCACAGAAGTTTACATATGGAATAATAGATAGCTGGGAGGAAGTTACATACCTGTAACATAATCAAGGAGCTCAGATGGCATCTCTCATAGTTTATTAATGTAATTTGAAACCTGAGATCCTATTACAGTCTTGAACTCCCTCCTGAGTATCTGTTACTTGTTATTTTATACACTGCAGCCGGCCCCCTCTTTAACATTGTTTCTGGGAACCATGCAAAAAGAAAGTTCCAGGGATGAGTTTCTGTGTTAGCAAGATAAATCTGTTTTGTACCAGTAGCCTGTGGAGAAGGGGTGTTAACAATTAGGGTGAGCAACACTTTGTGGTGTGTGTCTGTCTGTCTGTGTCTCTGTCCCTATCTCCCCCTGGAGAAAAACACATGGGCCATCGAGCCTGCTCGAATTCTATATGACCACGGATTAGGAAGGGGGTGGGGTTGGCAGGGTGGTGTGAGGCAGGTGGGGAGGGGGCAGATAATGACCCGGACTTCCACTTCTGATCGTTATCTGGTGATTTTTGTGGCTGGTCGTTCAGACATTCTTGGGTTCATTATAAGTCTCTTGGGAGCTTGGGTTAGCATTCGTGGGTTCATTATAAATTTCTTCCAATATGGGTTTTGCTCCTGTTCTATTTGGGTCTGAAGTGAGGCACACTTTGGCGTCCGTGCATGAATTGAAGTGCAACATAATTTATAAATTTAAAAGGAGGAATATAAAGTTTTGTTTACAAAAATAACATCAGATTAAACCGTGTGGAAGTTGTGTGTGCTTGTTCCAAGCCCAGTCCTCCAATTTCCTCCTTTTCAGTGTCAAAAGTGCTGCTTGAGTGCTGGCGAACCTCCACTGCTTGATTCAGATAGCCATGATGTGGAGATGCCGGCATTGGGCTGGGGTGAGCACAGTATCCCTCTCTCCAGTTGCTCCGTCTGGACCTGTAGACTTAATTACCTGCAAAGACTTGCATTCAAAGAATTGTATTGCATCTTTGACTTTGTCTATATAAATGTTTCTGGAACCCACCACTTCATTCATCTGAGGAAGGAGCAGGGCTCCGAAAGCTAGTGATTCGAAACAAACCTGTTGGACTTTAACCTGGTGTTGTAAGACTTCTTACTGATTCAGGTAGGTTAGCCTCAACAGTGAAAGCTCGTAGGCTGTGCAACTGTGGACAGCATCACGGGTGAGCCCAATTCTATATTAATTCAAATTCTCTTCCGACCTCATTGACTGAAGTCAGTTATGATTCCTCAAATGATGCCCCTGTGAGGTCAGCACAGAATTGACCCGAACATCATCTTGGTGCCGCCTTTCAGATGAGGTGTTGAACTGAGATTCCCACCTGCACTCTCAGGTGGACTATGAAAAATGGTTTTAAAGTAGGGCAGGGCCACTATCCTCTGTCTGCTGACCAATATCCACTCCTCAATCAACACCATGGAAACAGATTATCTGGCCATGATCACATTTGTAGGAGCTTGCTGTATGCAGTTTGACTGCTGTGTTCTACATTACAACAGGGAATGGACTTCAAGAAGACTGTATTGACCGTGAGTGATTTAGGACATTGTGAAGTCATGAACAGCAGTAAATAAATGAAATTCTTCCTTTAAAAAAAATAAATAAATCAGGCTTTAAAGGATATCTTGGAATTCACAAATAACAGACAGCACAACTGAGGTGGATTCTGCTATCCACTGGCAGTGACCAAAAGACTCTTTCCAGAAGAGGTGACTCGGCAGCTTTGAGTTTTCCCCTTAGCCCTCACCACATCCCCAGAGACACCTGAGGATAGTTGTAGCTTCCCCACTGACACTGGTTAATTCAGAGCACATCAGGGGTTAAACTTTGACTGTATAGCATACTATTTGATGAGAGGAGATCTCTGCTCAAGGTAGTGTTCATGGTTGCTCAAGATTCTTTCACCATCTTAAATCTGCCAGCAGGGGAAAGGAAATGGGTGCCTTTGATTTGCAACAGATGACACTGGTGCTGAGGCACGGGTTCATGGCAGCATCATTGTTTTCTACATTTCAGTCAGAGATGCAAAATGAGACTTAATGCCACAGCACAGCAGCAACTCCACCTCCCTCTTGCAAGTGGAATTTAAGTAATGTCCACTCCTCAATCAACACCATGGAAACAGATTATCTGGCCATGATCACATTTTCATATTATATTGGTTTCTAATTTCACCTCAAGAACTTGAGATTGTTATTCACAAATCAATGTTCAGCCTCCCATTCTACTTTGGAGGTTTCAAAAAATATATCAAGCAGCCATGGGATGGAATTTTTAAATAATTGGTGATCTCTTGTGACATTTCTGGCATGTGTGGGGGAGGAGTGGGTGGGGAAAAGAAGCACAGAAGACAAATAGAAGAATGTTTTTTTTGTGCACTATGGGGAGAGGGCAGAGTGAACTGTTCCTGACTTAGCTAAATGACCTAGTCAATCATTAAATCACAAGTTAATTATTTGGAAAGTGGCTCCTTCTGGCACATTGCTGCCTTGGAAAGAAAAGGGTCAATTTTCTATTTGAAACATGGAGGAACATTTTTTTAATGTTCTACTCAAATAACAGCAAGGATTTTATGTTTGCAAGTGCACCAGCTTTAAAATGATTCAGACCACCCTGGCGGCACTTCGGGTGCAGTAGACTGCAAAAGAAAACCATTGTGCAGAGGTGAATGGGAGCTGGGTAGTGTTGAGATCCATAGATTTGCATCATGGTAAATGCAAGGTCACCACTTTCTAAGTGAATTAAACCTTGTTGAATCTTATCTTGGCTAACGCAGCACAGACCAGAAATCGAAATTGGCACCTCGTGGTCCGCTTCCCTCCGTCATATCCCAGAGGGACTGCTTTGACCATCCTGATTTAATAGCGTTAGTTTTACAGTGTACTATGGATATAATCTCCTTGGGGTGGATGTTTTTGTCTGTCAGTATAAAATGGGTGATTGAAAGGCAGTGGAAATAGAAATCGAGACAGATGTAAAACATCCTGCTGCTTGGCATCACCCTTATCACACTGTGGCACAAAGATCAGCTTTTTATTATAGTTTGTGTTTGGGATTTTCACTGTAACTTCACTGCAGCGTTAATGTAAGCCTGCTTGTGACAATAATAAAGGTCATGATTATTTATGTCCTCCAAATAAATATTCACTTCTTTGGTAATTTTGTTTTTTGAAGTTTTTAGTTTAGAACTTTTGCAAATGGAACAAAAATGTTGTGAACTCTTGCTTCAATTCCACTGTGTTTGGGGTGGGTGGGGGTAGTGTGGTGGTTGGTGAAATTAAAGATGGCATTGTCATATTATATTGGTTTCTAATTTCACCTCAAGAACTTGAGAAATGTAGACTGGATTGTGCTGCCTGTTCAGAGCGTCGGCAAACCCAATCATTTTCTGGATTTTGTCCAAACTCTTGGTTCCTTTACCACTCTCTGCAGAAATCTCGAGTTGCCTTTGCCAGTCTTTGAGTCAGTAACTGTGAGAAGTATTGATGCCAGATTAAGCGTGTCTAATCGCTGGCAGCATTTGCTTCCAGATTGCTGGTGCTCTCAGGAAATCTGGAGCCATTTCGTCCCCAGTTTTCTCACTCCTCCCTTCATTCCTAAATAAATTGATTCAGTACCGAGGTATGGTTCCATAGGTGCTGTTTTACCTCCAGTACCTTGGCCAAATTGCATTCCACATGAAGAACTAGTGTTGGCACCATTACAATCTGTCCTCATCTGATGTCTTCATAGGGGTGTCAAGATAGCCCAAGAGTTGAGGATTAATCTTTGGAATGTTGCCGCGAGGAATCTGAGGAGGAAAATACGAGGGCAATAAACAAAATGGTTTTTTTTAATTTTCCTTCAACACGTTTTAATTTATCAGTTACAAAAATATTGGGGATTCAGATGGGGGCAGAAGAAAACTGCTCCATTGTTAACTTGCTCAGCAAATAACACCCGTTTTGGTCATAACACTTATTTATCTGCGAATTTATGATACATGTTAATAACTTCCATCAAGGGACTGACTGGTTGCCAAATTTGCTGATGGTACAAAGGTGGGGTCGGAAAGCAAGTTGTGAGGAGGATACATTGAGTCTGCAAAGCGATATTAGATAGGTTAAGTGAGTGGGCAAAAAATTGGCAGATGGAGTATAATATGGAAAAATGTGATCTTGTCCACCTTGGTAGGATGATTGTAAAAATAGCATATTATTCAAATGGGGATAGACTAGAATGCTGTTGCACAGAGGAATCTTGAGTATCCTAGTACATGAATCACAAGAAATTAGCATGCAGCTAGAGCAAGTAATTAGGAAGGCAAAGATTTATTACAAGATGGGTGGAGTATAAAAATAGGGAAGTCTCGCTAATCCTGTATAGGGTGTTGGTGAGATCTGAAGTACTATAGACAGTTTTGCTCTCCTCTCTTAAGAAGGGCTATATTGCATTGAGCAAATTGAGAGAAGGTTCATTCAATTGATTCCTGGGGTGAAAGGGTTGCCGTATGAGGAAAGGTTGAGCACGTTGTGCCTACATCCATTGCAGTTTACAAGAATGCAAGATGATCTTATTGAAACTCAAGGGGGCTTGACATAGTAGATGCTGAAGAGGAGGATGTTTCCCTTTGTGGGGAAATCTACAACGGGGGGAGGGGGTTGGGGGGAATAGTTTAAGTTAACAATGGCAAAATGTTTTCTCTGCTCTTGGTTTTCCACAGGGAGCAGTGGAGGTTGGATCATTTCATATATTAAAGGCTGAGTTAGACAGGTTTTTGACTGACAAGAGAGTTGAGGGTTATGAGGGCGAGACTTCAGAGAAGGGAACAGAGAGCGATGATTTGGGGAGGGGGACAGAGGTCAGCATCCTATGAACTCACCACATTCAGAGAAATTCAAAGTATGACAGCACAGTGAAAATAAGTGGCTTTGCACATTTATCTTTCAAAACACATCTAATTTATACATAATTGTCAGGTTCCATGAGTAGCAGAAATGTTTATTAGCAGTAGTAAAGCTTATTGGGAGTAGTAGAGTTTATTAATTATAAGTTAATTTAGAAAAAGTAATCAATTAACTAACCCATAATAAAGATTGCAGGTCAGGTGAGGTGTTGTGATTGCAGAATGTGGGTGCTCGTACACATTTGTGTGATTCGGGGGAAACCTATCCGCATTAAATGTCTACAGGTAGAGGAGCTTTGACTCAGAATCATTGAGTTGGAGGCTGAGCACAGACACTGTGATACATCAGGGAGGGGGAAAGTTACCAGACACCCCTTAGGAGAGGCAGAACTTTAGAGTTGGTCAGTGGTCAAAGAAAGAAGGGTGTGACCGTGAGTCAGGCAGGCATGGGGAATCAGTGATAGAGGAGCCTCAGCCCCTGACGTTGTCCAATAGGCTTAAGGTGCTTGCTACTTGTGCTGATGCGGAGAAAGACAGCAAGTTGGAGGAGCATACTGACCACGGCACTATGGTGAAGGATGCCATTCAAGCGGGTGGAGCAATATGTAATGTGGCAGTTAAACGCAACAGTATAGTCAGCGGAAAAGATACTGTTCTCTGCAGATGTGAAAGGGAACTCCAAAGGTTGTGTTACCTGCCAGTGCTAGAGTTAATGACAGCTCCTCATGGCTGGAGAGGAACTGAAGTGTGAGGTGGAGCGTTTCGAATTTGAATGCTGAATACAGGGTTAAACCCACGTTTCCCTGGGTTTCTGTGGCTATGACTCATCTTACATTCTCACTCCACAGTATAAATATTCCCCACATTCTCTGACTGTTAGCTTTGACAAAGAGTCATTGAACTCGAAACGTTAGCTCTTTTCGCTCCCTACAGATGCTGCCAGACCTGCTGAGATTATCCAGCATTTTCTCTTTCGTTTCAGATTCCAGCATCTGCAGTAATTTGCTTTTATTTTATGGATTGTTGAGCTGACTAGGTGTAAAGCTATCTTTGATCTGGAATTGTGCAATGATGCAAGGTTGATTAGTAATGTCATAGTAAAAGATCCAGGGGAAAATAGTGATCATAATACCATTGAATTCTACGTTAAGTTTGAAAGTGACATATTTCAATCACAGACAAATTAGAATTAAGCAAAGAAAGTTACTTAGATATGAGGGGAGAACTGACTCAGGTTAATAAGGTAAATAGCCTGAAATGGTATGGATGTTAATGAACAGAGGGAAACATTTAAAGTGATAATTCAAAATGTTCAAAAAAGCATTTCCTATTGAAACAGAAAATCCAGCAAGAAAGACCCATCCATGGCTCACTCAGGAAGATATGGACATTATAAGATTAAAAGACGAGGCTTACAATGTTTCAAAAACCATAACAAACCTGAGGATTGAGAGAGTTTTAGAAATCAGCAAAGGGCCACCAAGAAGATGATAAAATAGGAGGAAAAATAGAATATGAGAGTAGCACAGGAGCATCTGTGGGTAGCATTGTTGCCTCACAGCTCCAGGGTCCCAGGTTCGATTCCCAGCTTGGATCACTGTCCGTGTGGAGTCTACATGTTCTCCCTGTGTCTGTGTGGGTTTCCTCCGGGTGCTCTGGTTTCCTCCCACAATTCCCGAAAGACATGCTGTTAGGTAATTTGGACATTCTGAATTCTCCCTCTGTACCCGAACAGGCGCCGGAATGTGGCGACTAGGGGCTTTTCACTGTAACTTCACTGTGTTAATGTAAGCCTACTTGTGACAATAAAGATTATTATTATTAAATCAGCCAGAAGTATAAAACAGATTAGAACATAGAACAGTACAGCACAGTACAGGCCCATCAGCCGACGATGTTGTGCTGACCATTTATCCTAATCTAAGGTCAACCTAACCTACACCCTTTCAATTTACTGCCGTCCATGTGCCTGTCCAAGAGTCGCTTAAATGTCCCTAATGACTCTGACTCCATCACCTCTGCTGGCAGTGCATTCCACGCACCCACCATTCTCTGTGTAAAGAACCTACCTCTGACATCTCCCTTATACCTTCCTCAAATCATCTTAAAATTATGTCCCCTCGTGACAGCCATTTTCACCCTGGGGAAAAGTCTCTGGCTATCCACTCTATCCATGCCTCTCATCACCTGTACACCTCTATCAAGCCACCTCTTTGCCTTCTTCACTCCAGTGAGAAAAGCCCTAGCTCCCTCAATCTTTCTTCATAAGACATGCCCTCCATTCCAGGCAGCATCCTGGTAAATCTCCTCTGCAACCCACATCCTACCTATAATGAGGCGACCAGGACTGGACACAATATTCCAAGTGTCTAACTACGGTTTTATAAAGCTCTAGCAAAACCTCGCAGTTCTTAAACTCAATCCACCTGTTATGAAAGCCAACACAACATACTCCTTCAAACAACCCTGTCAACCTGGGTGGCAACTTTGAGGGATCTATGTACATGGACCCCAAGATCCCTTTGTTCCTCCACACTTCCAAGAATCCTGCCTTTAACCCTGTATTCAGCATTCAAATTCGAACTTCCAAAATTAATCACTTCACATTTATCAAGGTTGAACTCCATCTGCCACTTCTCAGCCCAGCTCTGCATCCTGTCAATGTCCTGCTGTAACCTGCAACAACCCTCAACACTATCTACAACTAACCCCAACCTTCATGGCATCGGCAAACCTACTAAGCCACCCTTCCACTTCTTTATCCAAGTCATTTATAAAAACCACAAAGAGCAGAGGTCCCAGAAGAGATCCTTGCAGGACACCACTGGTCACCGACCTCCAGGCGGAATACTTTCCATCCACTACCACTCGCTGCCTTTCGGCCAGCCAATTTTGTATCCAGACAGCCAAATTTCCCTGTATCCCATGCCCCCTAACTTTCTGAATGAGCCTACCATGGGGAACGTTATCAAATGCCTTACTGAAATCCATATACACCACATCCACTGCCTGACCTTCATTAAAGTGTCTCGTCACATCCTCAAAGAATTCAATGAGACTTGTGAGGCATGACCTGCCCCTCACAAAGCCATGCTGACTATCTTTAATCAAACTATGTTTTTCTGAATAATCATAAACCCTATCTCTCAGAATCCTTTCCAGTATTTTGCACACTACAGACGTAAGACTGATGGGTCTGTAATTCCCAGGGATTTTCCTATTCCCTTTCTTGAACTGGGGAATAACATTCGCCTCCCTCCAATCATCCGGTACTACTTCATTGGAGAGTGAGGACGCAAAGATCATCGGCAACAGCGCAGCAATCTCCTCCCTCGCTTCCCGTAGTAACCTTGGGTATATCACATCAGGCTCAGGGGACTTATCTATCCTGATGCTTTTCAAAATTTCCAGCACATCCTCCTTCTTAATATCAACCTGTTTGAGTCTAATAACCTGGTTCACACTGTTCTCATGAGCAACAAGGTCCCTCTCTCTAGTGAATACTGAAGCAAAATATTCCTTTAGGGCTTCCCCCATCTCCTCAGACTCGAGGCACAAGTTCCCTCCACTATCCCTGATTGGCCCTACTCTCACTCTGATCATCCTCTTATTTCCCACATAAGTGAAGAACGTCTTGGTGTTTTCCCTAATCCTTCCCGCCAGGACTTTTTCATGCCCCCTTCTAGCTCTCCTCAGTCCATTTTTGAGTTCCTTCCTGGCTACCTTGTAACCCTCTAGAGCTGAGTCAGATCCTTGCTTCCTCAACCTTACGTAAGCTTCCTTCTTCCTCTTGACTAGAAGCTCCACTTCTCTCGTCATCCAAGACCTCCTTCACCTTATCATTCCTTCCTCGTCTAAGTGGGACAAAACTATCCAGCACTCGCAGCAAGTGCTCCAAGATCTGCTGCTCAATCTGTTCCTCTATCTCTGCTGCTATTGTGGGGTCTATAGAAAACTCCCAATAAAGTGACTGCTCCTTTCTTGTTTCTGACTTCCACCCATTCTGACTCAGTACACAAACCCTCCTCAACTACCTCCTTTTCTGCAGCTGTGGTGTACTCCCTAATTAACAGTGCCACTCCCCCTCCTCTTTTACCTCCCTCCCTATTCTTCTGAAAACATCTAAACCCCGGAACATCTAACAACCATCCTGCCCCTGTGAAATCCATGTCTCCGTAATGACCACAACATCGTAGTTCCAAGTACTGATCCATGCTCTAAGTTCATCTCCCTTATTCCTGACACTCCTTGCATTGAAACAGACACACTTTAACCCATTCCACTGAGTGCAACTTTGCCCTATCAACTGTCTATCCTTCCTCACAGACTTACTGCATACTATTTCTGCCTGTTCAACAGCTACTCTATCCTCTAATCCACAGCTCTGGTTCCCATCCCCCTGCCAAACTAGTTTATACCCTCCCGAAGAGCTCCAGTAAACCTCCCACCCAGGATATTGGTGCCCCTCCAGTTTTGGTGCAATCCGTCCTTCATGTACTGGTCCGACCTTCCCCAGAAGATATCCCAACGATCCACATATCTGAAGCATTCCCTCCTGCACCAGCCCTGTAGCCACGTGTTCAGCTGCACTCGCTCTCTGTTCCTTGCTTCACTTGCACGTGGCATCGGTAGCAATCCTGAGATCACTACTCTACTTGTCCTGCTCTTCAGCTTCCAACCTAACTCCCTAAAATCACTTTTTAGATCCTTATCCCTTTTCTTAGCTATGTCGTTGGTGCCTATTTGCACCACGACTTCTGGTTGCTCACCCTACCCCTTAAGAATCCTGTAGACTCGATCCAAGACATTCCTGGCCCTGGCACCCAGGAGGCAACATACCTTCTGGGAGTCTCGTTCGCGACCACAGAATCTCCTATCTATTCCCCTAACCATTGAATCTCCTACTACTATTGCTTTTCTATTCTCCCCCCTTCCCTTCTGAGCCACAGAGCCAGGCTCAATGCCAGAGACCTGGCCGCTAGGGCCTTCCCCCGGTAGGTCATCCCCCCCCAACAGCATCCAAAACGGGATACTTGTTTTGAAGGGGAACGACCATGAGGGATCCCTGCACTGTCTAGCCCTTTGTTTTCCTTCCCCTGACTGTAACCCAGCTATTCTTGTCCTGTACCTTGGGTGTGGCTACCTCTCTGTAACTCTTCTCTATCACCCCCTCTGCCTCCCTGATGATCCAAAGTTCATCCAGCTCCAGCTCTAGTTCCCCAACGCGGTCTCTGAGGAGCTGGAGTTGGGTGCACTTCCCACAGGTGTAGTCAGCGGGGACACCGGTGGGATCCCTCACCACCTGCATCCTACAGGTGGAGCATGCAACTGGCCTAGCCTCCATCCCCTCTGATCTTACAGAATGTACCAGCATGTGAACCAACTGGAACTCCACCCTCCGACTTTGCTCCCAGTCAGCTGCATTCTCTGTAATCCCCCGGCTCCCTTCACGCTCTTTGAGGAAGTATAGGAAACAAAATGAAAGGAGCACCTTGCTCCCTCCTCACCTAACTCCCTCAGTCACCAAACTCTCACTGTACCACTCAAATGCACCCAAATTCAGCAATCAGTGCAAACAAGGTCAGAATGTAAGAACTTGTATAAGTATATAATAAGGAAACCAGTGGTGAAAGTAAATGTTGGTCCCTTAGAAACAGAGACAGGAGAAATTATCATGGGGAATAAGGAAATGGCAGAGGCATTGAACAAATATTTTGGGTTGGGTTTTCCGCCCCGCCCATCATAAGATCGCCACGGACGGGACGCAGACCATGTATAGGTTCAATGAACTCAGACGAGAATGTCCAGTCACGGGGCATTGCAGCCGGAGAATCCTGTCCTTTGTGTCTCTCTTCACATAGAAAACAACAGATGGTAACCTCGGGGCTTAAAAGGTAAGGGAATTGATAACAGCAAAGAGAAGGCATATTGGAGAAACCCAACAAACCCACGGGACGTGATGGCCCAGACCTGAGGGTTCTAAAGAGATAGTTGCAGAGATGGTGGATGTGCCAGCTATGAATTTCTAAAATTCATTAGATTCAGGAATGGTCACATTAGGTTGAAAGTTTGCAAATCTTAAACCACTTTATGAGAAATGAGGGAGAGAGAAAACTGAACTACAGGCCAGTTATCTTAACACCAGTTGTTGAGAAAATGCTGAAATCTATTCTTATGGAAGACTTAACAATGCACATAGAAAAGCATGACTTGATTAGAACAAGTCAACTTGATTTTACTAAAGGTACATCTTTCGGACAAATTTACTTGAGCTTTTTGAGGATGTAACTCATCGGGTAAATAAAGGGGAACCAGTGGATGTAGTATACTTGGATTTCCAAAGGTGTGTCACAAAACATTAAAAGGCAAGATCTGGGGCAGGATTCTCCCCTACCTGGCGCGATGGAGTGGCGTGAACCACTCCGGCATCAGGCCGCCCCAAAGGTGCGGAGATCCGCACATTTAGGGGCCAAGCGCTGGAGTGATTGGCGCGCCGCCAGCCAGTGGGAAAAGCCTTTGGCGCCACGTCAGCCGGGCCAAAAGGACTTCGCCGGGCGGCGGAAGTCTGCGCATGCGCGGGAGCGTCAGCGGCTGCTGACGTCATCCCCGTGCATGCTATACTCTGAGAATAATTTTTTATGTGAAGTACTTTCTGCCATTTTAATGATCAGATCAAGCACGGTAGAATTGCATTGATTTTAAAGATGGCTGCCACAGAATGGCCTCATTATCTGGAGACAACCAATACATGTAACAGAGCTATTGTACTCTTTCTTTACTCATGCTGAAGGATAAGCTGATTGCTGCGTGCATTTTAAATCCATTAAAAGTTCTGTTAAGAAACGGATGTCATAGCAACTCTTATTGATAATATTGGTGTGGAGATGCCGGCGTTGGACTGGGGTGAGCACAGTAAGAAGTTTTACAACACCAGGTTAAAGTCCAACAGGTTTGTTTCGATGTCACTAGCTTTCGGAGCGCTGCTCCTTCCTCAGGTGAATGCAGAGGTCTGTTCCAGAAACATATATATATAGACAGATTCAAAGATGCCAGACAATGCTTGGAATGCAAGCATTAGCAGGTGATTAAATCTTTACAGATCCAGAGATGGGGTAACCCCAGGTAAAAGAGGTGTGAATTGTGTCAAGCTCCTACCAACTGTCCTGGCATGTGGGCATGTGGGTAGCACAGTGGTTAGCACAGTTGTTTCACAGTCCAGGGTCCCAGGTTCGATTCCCGGCTTGGGTCACTGTCTGTGCGAAGTCTGCACGTTCTCCACGTGTGTGCGTGGGTTTCCTCCGGGTGCTCCGGTTTCCTCCCACAGTCCAAAGATGTGCAGGTTAGGTGGATTGGCCATGATAAATTGCCCTTCGTGTCCAAAAAGGTTAGGTGGGGTTACTGGGTTATGGGGATAGGTTGGAGGTGTGGGCTTAAAAGGGGTGTTTTATCCAAGGACCGGTGCAGACTTGGCAGTTAACTGTCAGTCACCTTGAACTGGTGCATTGGACTGCAGCAGTTAAAAAACGCAGCTCACCACCACCTTCTCAAGGGAAACGATGGATGGGCAATAAATGCTTCCCTAGTCAGCAATGCCCACATCCCGTAAATTAATTTAAAAATAATTTTCATGGTGACACCTCTACCAAACAGAATTCACTTACCAGCCAATCATCATCCTCTTCTCGTACAGTATAAAGTTACTGTTTCCCTTGACATTGGTATTCTTCCGCATGTCCTGATGAGATCAAGATGCAAAACTTCGACAAAATGTACTTTTTCAGTCATACCCAAGACAGGTTTAAGTAATAACGTTGTACTAATGGGAGCTCCAGGGAAGAATGATTATGTAATTATTGAATTTTATATTGAGTTTAAAAGTGATTTGGTTCAGTCTGAAACTAAGGTCTTAAATTTAATAAAACAAATTACGGCAGTATGAGGAACAAGTTGGCTAGATTGGGAAAACTACCTTAAAAGGTGTGACTGCAGACATCAAGAGACTTCAAAGAATTAAAACATAATCTGCAATAAATGTACACTCCTTTAATGCAGAAAAGCACTACAGAAAAAAATGGTCAAACCTTAGCCAACAAAAGGAGTTAAAGATCAAAGGAAAAGGCTTTTGATACCAAAAGGACTAGTAAGCCTATGGATTGGGAGGGTTTGGAGTTCAGCAAAGTAGGACCAAGAAATCATAGAATCATAGAATTTACAGTGCAGAAAGAGGCCATTCGGGCCATCGAGTCTGCACTGGCCCTTGGAAAGAGCACCCTAACTAAGCACACACCTCCAACTTATCCCTGTAACCCAGTATGCCCACCTAACCTTTTCTGGACACAAAGGGCAATTTAGCATGGCCCTGCACATCTTTGGACTGTGGGAGGAAACCGGAGCACCCAGAGGAAACCCACACAAACACGGGGAGAACATACAGACTCTGCACAGACAGTGACGCTAGCCAGGAATCGAACCTGGGACCCTGGAGCTGTGAAGCAACTGTGCTAACCGCTGTACTACTGTACCGCCCTTTTTATAGAAAATGCGCATTAGTAAGGAAACAGTAAAATAAGTATTGTGGAAAAAGAGACATTCTGTTGAAGCTTTTCAGCTTGCACTCATCAGGATAGACACAAGAATACCAAATTTCAAAGGGAGCAACAATTTGCGCCACATGAGAAACGATTGCTGGTTGGTTGGCAAGCTGGCTCTGGTCGAGGCATTAACAACAGCGAATGCACCAGAGAGCTATTGTCCCCCATGCTTTTGTTTAATTCAGAAAAGACACAATGCTTGTACCTGTCCTCTGCAGGCAAAAGCAACAGGTCCCTATTCATATATTGTATGATTATTCATATTATTCGGACATTATATTCATACATAATATTAGTTATGCATAGTTCCTGTGTATGAATAATAATAATAATCGTTATTAGTCTACATAGCTTCTAGCAAGTGTAAGTGAACCACATTCTAAGCCTGACTAATAATCAATGGGTTGTTCGTGTCATTCTTGGCACACTCAGGATTGCTCAGCAAGTGGTAAACAACAAAGTATGGAGAAAAGGGAATATGAGTGTAGACTCGCAAGAGGCATAAAGCCATAAGGTATTTAAATTATTGACCTGCCTCTTGAGAGGCAATGTCCTAGAACCCCCCCCCCCCCCCCCCAAACAGAGGAATCACTTGGAGGAAACACTGAGGATGGCACGGGTGCAGAATGTACCCTGGATGGGGGATTTCAATGTCCATCACAGGAATGGCTCAGTAGGACCACTGCGAACTGAGCTGGCCAGATCCTAAAGCACATAACTGCTTGACTGTATCAGTGGAAGATGGTAAGGGAACCAAAAAAGGGAAAAACATACTAGAACTCATCCTCACCATCTTGCCTGCTGCAGATGCATCTATCCATGACAGTATTGGTAGGAGTGACCATCTTGTGAGAGTCCCGTTTTCACATTGAGGATACCTTCCATCGTGTTGTGCGGCACTACCGCCTTGTTAAATGGGATAGATTTCAATCAGATCTAGCAAGACTGGGCAACCATGAGATGCTGTGGGCCATCAGCAGCAGCAGAATTCTACTCAAGTACAATCTGTAACATCATGGCTTGGCAACACCGGGCATACCTAAAAATGAGATGTCGGGGCAGCACGGTGGCGCAGTGATTAGCACTGCAGCCTCACGGCGCCGAGGTCCCAGGTTCGATCCCGGTTCTGGGTCACTGTCCTGTGGAGATTGCACATTCTCCCCGTGTTTGCGTGGGTTTCGCCCCCACAACCCAAAAGATGTGCCGGCTCGGTGGATTGGCCACGCTAAATTGCCCCTTAATTGGTTACTCTAAATTTATAATTTTAAAAAATGAGGTGTCAACCTACTGAAGCTACAACACAGGACTACTAGCTTGTCAAACAGCATAAGCAACAAGTAATAGATGGAGCTAAGCGATCCCACAAATAACGGATAAGATCTAAGCTCTGCATTCCTGACACATCCAACGATGGTGGTGGTGGACAATTAAACAACTCACTGGAAAAGGAGGCTCCTCAAATATCCCAATCCTTGGTGATGGGGTGGGGCTCAGTGCGGCATTTTAAAAAGAAGCTTGCGGGCCACAAAGGTTCAAAAACACACAAGAGCTTTATTGGGACAATGTTGTCAAACAGATTGCTCATGTAGACTGACTGCATGCCTGCCCAAACTCCTGATAACATCATCATCACGTGATCGAACTCTTTAAGTGACCTTGTTAAAACTAGGAACAAACATGAATACAAAACACCCAGCATCTCAGAGGAAGGCTGTAGCATTTGCTACAATCTTCAGCCAGAAGTGCTGACTGGAGATCTATTTTGCCTCCTCCTCCGGATGTCCCCAGCATCACAGATGTCAGCCTTCAGCCAATTTGATTAACTCCATGTGATATCAAGAAATGGTTGAAGGCTCTTCGCTTAAGCAATCCCTCGGAGTCGATGATGACTTGCTTCTATAAATGAATACTTAGGTGACTGAAGAGACCAATGTGTTACCTGCAGTATCTGTCACAGGTGGGGCAGATGGTCATTGGAGGAGCAGGTAGGTAGGTGTCCAGATTACCAAGTGCTCTTTTTGCTGTTGGCGCTTGGATTCAACTTTCCCTCGGAGATGAAACACGAGGTGTTCAGCTCCTTCCTCCTCATCAGGCCATTGTGGGCCAGGGATACCCAGGTGCCAATGGGGGTGTTGCACTTTCTCAAGGAGGCTTCGAGGGTGTCCTTGAAGTGTTTTCTCTGCCTACCTGGGGCTTGCTTGCCATGTGAAAGCTCTGAGTTGAGCACTTGTTTTGGAATTCTCATGTCAGGCAAGAGGACGATGGGGCCGACCCACTGGAGCTGGTCGAGTGTGGTCAATGCTTCGATGTTGAAGATGTTGGACTGAGCACGAACACTGATGTTGGTCTGCCTGTACTCCCAATGCATTTGCAGGATCTTGGGGAGGCAACGTTGGTGGTACCTCTGCAGGGTTTTGACAACCTGCTGTATATAGTCCACATCTCTGAGCCATATAGGAGGGCGAGATATCACAACAGCTCTGTAGGCCTTGAGTTTGGTGCTGGGTCAAACATTCTCTCGTTCTCAAGTGACCGAAGGCTGCACTGGCAGATTAGGTGGTGTTGAACCTCGTCGTCGATGCCTGTCCTTGTTGACAGTAGCTCCCAAGGTATGGAATGTGGTCCATACTTTGTCCAAGGCTTCATCATCGGTTTTAACAACAGGGGACAATGCTGTGTTGGTAGAGGACCTTTGTATTTTGGATGTGTAGTGAAGAGGGCTTGGAACTCGGCCTCCGAGTGTGTGCAGATGCAAGCATCGTCTGCATACTGTAGTTCAGTGACAGGTAGGGGTGACCTTGGTTCTGGCTTGCAGACGGCAGAGGCTGAACAGATTCCTGCTTGCTTTGTAGTTTAACTCCACTCCAGTGGGGGTTAATTGGAGCATTGCAGCAAGGACAATCAAGAAGAGCATTTGCGCAATGACAGTCTTACTTGACCTCAGTCCAAACGTGAATTGGGTCTGTGGTGGGTATGTTGGTCAGGACTACAGCTTGACGGCATTGTGGAGAAGGCAGAGGAGTATGGGTGACAAATCTTTGGGGTCAGCCAAAACTGATATTAAGAAATAACTGCAGGCGAAGGGTTCCGGGTGCGGCTATGCAGAGCTAGGTCGCATATTCGGTAGCTCCTGCTTGGAACGGTCGTTTGGGCTCGTTACAGGGCCCCCACGGCATTTGTTTGCCATTTCCCAGTGTGGGAAGAAGGCTGCAGCATTCCCCCGACAGTGTCCCCCAGGAAGGGTATGTCTCTGGGTTGCCAGACACGGCAGAAACAGTAAAAGATTTGGCTGCAACTGCAGGATAAACAGGGCCTCTTCCAGCATGCAGACGGGGGAAGGGCAAGCTTAAAGCTGCAAGCTGACCTGAGGACCTGTATCAAAGGTGAATTCTAGCAGCAGAGGGAACAACTGTGAAAAGACCTCATCAAGGCCACTGAAGGGACTTCCGGTTGCGGTGATGCCTAGCTAGCCGCACGCTTCGGCGGCTCCAGCTCCGACGGACCTTCGGGCTCTTTTAAGAGCCCCAACGGGGAATTTTTCGACGACGCAACCCGGTGTGGGGTGTGTGAGAAGGGAGTCCCCCCCAAACGAAGGAGGAAAAAACCGGCGGCGGCGGCTGCAGTGCGAGGAATCGTCGACCAAAGGGTCAGAAAGAGAGAAGTACAAGATGGCGGCGGAGAAAGCGCAGGCGACATGGGGGCCTGAGCAGGATGAAATCGTGAGACGGTGCGTGGAGCTGCTGAAGAGGGAGGTGCTGACCCCGATGCTACAGGCAATTGAGGGGCTCAAGGAGACATTAAAGACCCAGGAGACAGAGCTCCGCGTGGTGGAGCAGAAGGTGACAGATATTGAGGACGAGATCCTGGGCCTGGCAGTTAAGACTCAGACGCACGAGGCACTTCATAAAAAGTGTACTGAAAGGATCGAGGCCCTAGAAAACGGAGTGCGAAGGAAGAACCTTCGGATACTAGGTCTCCCTGAGGATGTGGAAGGAGTGGACTGTGGAGAGTACGCAAGTAAGATGCTGAGCTCACTGATGGGAGCTGAGGCCCCTGCGGGCCCCATGGAGGTGGAGTGGGCAAATCGGATTCCGGCGAGAAGACCAAAAGCGGGAGAACCACCGAGGGCGATAATCGTGCGATTTTACCGCCTTAAGGTCAGAGAAGAAGTCCTGAGATGGGCTAAAAAGGTGCGGAGTAGCAGATGGGAGAATGCAGTGGTACGGGTATACCAGGATTGGAGTGCGGAGGTGGCGAGAAGGAGGGCGAGCTTCAACCGAGCCAAAGAGGTGTTGCATAAAAGGAAGGTGAAGTTTGGGATGCTGCAGCCGGCAAGACTATGGGTCACGTATCAGGAGAGACACTATTATTTCGAGACGGCGGAGGAAGCATGGTCCTTCATCAAAGACGAGAAATTGGACCGGAACTGAGGGACTGATGCTGCAGGAAATGTTATTGTTATTGTTTTTGTTAATGTTAAGGTGGAAGTTAATTGAGAAGTAAACAGGGAAGGGGGGAGACATTGGGGAAATGTGGGCGCCGGTGAGGGGGGAAAGACGGGACATAGTCGGAGAATGGGGAAGGAGAGGGGGAGGGGAAAGGGAGCTGCGCCATAAGAGGCGGGTCAGGTAAAGGGATGTTCCCGCGCCAGAAAGAATAAGGCGGGAAGACAGGCGCAAAGCGGATGGGAGTTCCCCCACACGGGGGGGGTCGAGGAGTGAGCAGGAGTAGCCGGGGTCAGTTGAAGTCAGCTGACTTACGGAAGTGATATGGGGGGAGCAATCATGCTAGATAGGGATCTAGCGGGGGGGGGGGGGGGGGGGGGGAGGGGAGGGGGAGGGGGGAGGGGGGAGGGGGACAACTGGGTTGCTGCTGCGGAAATCCAAAAGGAAATGGCTAAAGAGTGGGTGGGCGGGGATGGTGTGCGACGCTGGGGGAGCGAGCGCGAGCGCGGAGGTGGGATATGGGACTGGCCTCGAGAAGGTAATGGCTAGTCGACACGGGAGGGGGGCAGGTATCCCCCTAGTGAGGCTGATCACGTGGAACGTGAGAGGCCTGAACGGACCGATAAAAAGGGCCCGAGTGCTCGCGCATTTGAAAGGACTAAGGGCAGACGTGGTTATGCTCCAAGAGTCGCACCTAAAGGTGGCGGACCAAGTTAGGCTAAGGAAAGGATGGGTGGGACAGGTGTTCCACTCAGGACTGGACGCAAAGAACAGAGGGGTGGCCATTTTGGTGGGGAAACGGGTAGCATTTGAAGCAAAGAACATCGTAGCAGATAGCGGAGGTAGATATGTAATGGTGAGTGGTAGGCTGGAGGGAATGGAGGTCGTGTTGGTTAATATGTATGCCCCAAATTGGGATGATGCGGGATTCATGAGACGGATGCTGGGGCGTATACCGGACCTGGAGGCAGGAAACTTGATTTTAGGAGGGGACTTCAATACGGTGCTGGACCCGGGGCTAGATAGATCCAGCTCAAGGACCGGAAGAAGGCCGGCAGCGGCCAAGGTACTTAAGGGGTTTATGGACCAAATGGGGGGAGTGTATCCATGGCGATTTCTTAGACCTAGGGCTAGGGAGTTTTCCTTCTTCTCCCATGTCCATAAAGTGTACTCCCGGATAGATTTTTTTGTGTTGGGAAGGTCGTTGATCTCTAGGGTGGAAGAAGCTGAGTACTCAGCCATAGCGGTTTCGGATCATGCCCCACATTGGGTGGACCTGGAAGTAGGAGAGGACAGGGAGCAGGGAACACTCTGGCGATTAGATGTGGGACTGATGGCGGATGAGGGAGTGTGTGCAAGAGTGCGGGGGTGTATTGAGAGATACCTGGAGGTCAATGACGACGGCGAGGTCCCTGTGGGAGTGGTCTGGGAAGCATTAAAAGCGGTGGTCAGAGGAGAGCTGATCTCTATTGGGGCCCACAAAAGGAAAACAGAGGCCAAGGAATGGGAAAGATTACTGGGGGAGATTTTAAGGGTGGACAGGGAATTTGCAGAGACCCCGGAGGAGGAATTGTACAGGGAGAGGAGACGACTCCAGACGGAGTTTGACCTTCTGACCACCAGAAAGGCGGAGGTACTGTGGAGGAAGGCACAGGGGAGGAGATATGAATATGGGGAAAAGGCTAGTCGCCGGTTGGCGCATCAATTGCGAAAGAGGGCAGCAGCGAGGGAGATAGGAGGAATTAGAGACGAAAGGGGAGACACGGTGCGAAGGGCAGGAAAGATAAATGAGGTGTTCAAGACCTTCTATGAGGAACTGTATAGGTCTCAACCCCCAGATGGAGAGGAGGGGATGCGGCAGTTCCTGGACCAATTGAGGTTCCAGAAAGTGGAGGAGCAGGAGGTGGCAGGCCTGGGGGCGCCGATTGAGGTGGACGAGGTTATTAAGGGACTGGGAAGGATGCAAGCAGGGGAGGCCCCGGGGCCAGACGGGTTCCCGGTGGAATATTACAGAAAATATGTGGACTTGTTGGCCCCGTTGATGGCGAGAACGTTCAATGAGGCCAGGGAAGGGGGGACTCTACACCCGACGATGTCGGAGGCGACGATATCGCTAATTTTGAAGAGGGACAAAGATCCGTTGCAGTGCGGGTCCAATAGACCTATTTCACTATTGAACGTGGACGCCAAATTGCTGGCAAAGGTACTGGCATCGAGGATAGAGGACTGTGTCCTGGGGGTGGTGCACGAAGACCAGACAGGGTTCGTAAAAGGGAGACAACTGAATGTTAACGTGCGACGACTATTAGGGGTGATAATGATGCCCCCAGTGGAGGGGGAGGCAGAGATAGTGGCGGCAATGGACGCAGAGAAGGCATTTGATAGGGTGGAGTGGGAGTATTTATGGGAAGTGTTAAGGAGGTTTGGGTTTGGGAACGGGTTTATTAGCTGGGTTAGACTTCTTTATGGGGCTCCAACGGCAAGCGTAGTTACAGGTCGACATAGATCGGAGTATTTCCGATTATATAGGGGAACAAGACAGGGATGCCCGCTGTCTCCATTGTTGTTCGCGTTGGCAATTGAACCTCTGGCCATGCCATTGAGAGACTCCAGGAAATGGAGAGGGGTGATTAGAGGGGGAGAAGAACACCGAGTCTCGTTATACGCGGATGACCTATTGTTATACATGTCGGACCCAGCGGGGGGGATGATAGAGGTTATGCAAATTTTGAGGGGGTTTGGGGAATTCTCGGGGTATAGGCTAAACATGGGGAAGAGTGAATTATTTGTGATACATCCAGGGGACCAGAGTAGAGAGATAGAAGGCTTACCGCTAAGGAAAATGGAAAGAAACTTCCGATACCTGGGGATTCAGATCGCTAGGAGCTGGGGAACCCTGCACAGACTTAATCTGACACGGCTGGTAGAACAAATGGAGGAGGACTTCAAGAGGTGGGACATGCAGCCTCTATCGCTGGCGGGCAGGGTGCAAGCAATTAAGATGATGGTCCTCCCGAGGTTCTTATTTGTATTTCAATGTCTCCCTATACTAATCACCAAGACCTTTTTTAATAAAATAGATAGGAGCATCACGAGCTTCGTGTGGGCAGGGAAAATTCCGAGAGTAAGGAGGGGGTTCCTTCAGCGTAGTAGGGACAGAGGAGGACTGGCACTACCGAACTTGGGTGATTACTATTGGGCCGCCAATGTGGCAATGATACGTAGATGGATGATGGAGGGTGAGGGAGAGGCGTGGAAAAGACTGGAGAGAAAGTCCTGTAAAGGGACGAGTTTAGAGGCGCTGGTGACGGCGCCGCTACCATTCTCACCTAAAAAGTTTACCACGAACCCGGTGGTGGCGGCAACACTGAATATCTGGGGACAGTGGAGGCGACAGAGAGGGGTGCGGGGAGCCCTGGTGGGGTCCCCTATCAGGAACAACCATAGGTTCGCCCCAGGAAGAATGGATGGAGGATTTCAGAGCTGGTACCAGTTGGGAATTAGGAAGGTGGGAGATTTATTTATAGATGGGACTTTTGCGAGCTTGGGAGCATTGGAGGAAAAGTATACGTTGCCCCGGGGAAATTTCTTGCGATATATGCAGGTGAGGGCGTTTACTAGACAACAGGTGAGGGAATTTCCGTTGCTCCCGACACAGGGGATACAGGACCGGGTGCTTTCAGGGGTGTGGATCGGAGAGGGCAAGGTGTCAGAGATTTATAGAGAGATGAGGGTAGAGGGGGAGGAGTCGGTGGGCGAACTAAAAGGAAAGTGGGAAGAAGAATTAGGGGAGGAGATAGAGGAGGGTATGTGGGCTGATGCCCTAAGGAGGGTAAATTCCTCTTCCTCATGCGCCAGGCTTAGCCTGATTCAATTTAAGGTGCTACATAGAGCACACATAATGGGGGCAAGATTGAGCAGGTTCTTTGGAGTGGAGGACAAATGTGGGAGGTGTGGCGGGAGCCCGGCAAACCACGCACATATGTTTTGGGCGTGCCCGGCACTGGAAGGGTATTGGAAGGGAGTGACGGGAGTGATTTTGCAGGTGGTGAAGGCCCGGGTCAAACCAGGCTGGGGGTTAGCTCTATTTGGAGTTGCGGAAGAGCCTTTGCGTCCCTAGTAGCCCGGCGCAGGATCCTACTCATGTGGAAGGAGGCGAAACCCCCCGGACTGGAGGCCTGGGTAAATGATATGGCGGGGTTCATTAAACTGGAGCAGATAAAGTTTGCCCTGAGAGGATCGGCTCAAGGGTTCACCAGGCGGTGGCAGCCATTTCTCGACTACCTAGGGGAACGTTAGAGGGAAGACAGATGACCAGCAGCAGCAACCCAGGGGGAGGGGGGGGGCGGGGGTTAGTTTAGTTTAGGTCAATAGACAATGGGGTTTTGTTACCTGTGTATTGTTAAAAATTTCTGTTTTGTTGTTTCGTTTGCTTTGTAAGAGGGAAAAATTGTTGTTTGGAAAAAATTTTCAATAAAATATATTAAAAAAAAAAAGAAATAACTGCAGGCACTGTCTGCTGCAAAGGTTATGGGCCCTGACACTATTCTGGCAGTAGAACTGAAGACATGTGCTGCTACAAAAGTTGCTGGGCCCCTAGCCAGGCTGTTCGAGTGCAATCCTGGAAACAACCCAGTAATACGAAAATTGCCTAGGTATGACCTGTACATAAAAAGCAGGACAAATAAAACCCAACCAGTTATCGCCATATCGGTTTTCTCGCGGTCATCAGTAAAGTAATGGAATGGGTCATCAATAGTGATATCAAGCATCACTTTCTCAGCAATAACCTGCTCACTGATGCTCAGTTTGAGTTCCGCCAGGGTCACCCAGCTCTTGACCTCAATGCAGCCTTGTTCCAAACATGGACAAAAGAGCTGAACTCCAGAGGTGAAGTGAGAGTGACTGCCCTTGACATCAAAGCAGCAGTTGATCTAGTGTGGTATCAAGAAGCCCTAGCTAAACTGGAGTCAATGGGAATTGGGGACGGCAACTTTGCACTGTTGGATTCATACTTGACTCAAAGGGCGATAGTTGTTGAAGGTCAATAATCTCAGCTCCAGGACATCACTGCAGGTGTTCCACAGGGTAGTGCTTCATCAATTACCTTCCTTTCAACATAAGGTCAAAAGTAGGGATCTTTGCTGATGATAGACAAATGTTTGGCACCATTTGAGACTCCTTCGATACTGAAGCAAGCAGTCCATGTCCAAATGCTGCAAAACCTGGACCATATCAAGGCTCAGGCTGACAAGTGGCAAGTAACATTCACGTCACACAAGTGCGAGGCAATGACCATCTCCTACAAGAGAGGATCTAACCATCGCTTCTTGATATTCAATGACATTACCAACACTGAATCCTCCACAATCAACAATCGGGGGGGGGGGGGGGGGGGGGGGAGGTGGGGGGGGGGGGGGGGTTACCATTAGTCAGAAACAGAACCTGACTAGCCAAATTGATCAGAACCTGACTAGCCATATTGATCAGAAAAATAACCTAACTAGCCAGGCTCTGTCTACACCTCCCGCTGCCTTGGGAAAGTGGGCAGCATAACCAAAGACCCCTCCCATCCGGGCTATTCCCTCTTCCAACCTCTTCCGTCGGGCAGAAGATACAAAAGTCTGCGAGCACACTACCAGATTCAAAAACAGCTTCTTCCCCACTGTTACCAAACTCATGAATGACCCTGTCATGGACTAAACTGAACTCTCCACGCATCGTCTGTACTGTGTAGCACTACACTCCGTATGCTTCACCCGATACCTGTGTCTATGTATGTACAATGTGTAATTATCGTACGTCCTATGGAGCGATCTGCCTGGACTCTACGCCGAACAAAACGTTTCACTGTACCTCGGTACACGTGACAATAAATTTAAATGTCATATAAATACTGTGGCTCCAAGAGCAGGTTAGAGGCCAGGAGTCCTGTGGCAAGTAACTGACCTCCTGACTCTCCAAAGCCTGTCAACCATCTACAAGGCACAAGTCCGGAGCATGATGGAATACTTTCCCCTTACCCGAATGAGTACAGCTTCAACAAAACTTAAGAAACTTGACACCATCTAGGACAAAGCAGCCCGTTTGATTGGAATCCCATCCATAAACATTCCCTCAATCCACCACCGACACACAGTAGCAGCCGTGTGTACTATTAACAAGATGCACAGCAGGAACTCACTGAGGCTCCATAGGCAGCACCTTCCAAACCCACAACCACTACCATCTAGAAGGATAAGGGCAGCAGATACATGGAAACACCACCACCTGCAAGTTCCCTTCCAAGTCACTCACCATCCTGACTTGGAAATGTACTGCCGTTCCTTCGCTGTCGCTGGGTCAAAAGTTTGGAACAAACTTCCTAACAGTTGTGGGTGTACCTACACCACATGGACTGCAGCAGTTCAAAAAGCAGCTCACCACCACCTTGAGGGTAATTAGCAATGGGCAATAAATGCTGGCCTTGCCAGCAAAACCCACTTTGCCTGAATGAATTTTTTAAAATGTCGCCCATGCTGTATCCAACCTACCTCCACTAAATCTGGAAGTGGGCCTGCTTTAGGTAGGTTGATGTCAGATTTCAGTGTCTTGAAATTTAACTCCCCTGTTCCCCACTTCTCGAATCCCCTCCTATCTGTTTGGACGGGGGGAGGGGTGGTGCTGGAAGATTCAGATTCAATAGTTTATTCCCCAGTGGTTATTAATTTTCTGTTGACATGAAAGGAATGTTGTATAAACGCCTTAAATTGCTATTGTGGCCCCTTCAATAACTTTGCGATTCTGTTGCTTTCTTTTCCTCAATCATTTATCTTAAATTATGTCTTATTCAGTCTCTTATTGCCACTAGTTTTGTGTATACCACGATTTAGATCTGAGTGATGATACATGCAATCCATTCCTGACAACAGACTATATAATTCACAACCCCTTGGGAATTGGAGTTACCTCATCTGCGATTAACTGAATTATTGTACAAATTCCATTGATCTGTGTCATTTCCCCCCAATATTTAGTTTAAATTAGCAACTGTAGTAATTTCACAAATGTCCAGTCACGGCACAGAAACTGATATGGATGGATATTGTTTGGGAGGCAAGGCATTGTTTTTTTAAACGTATCTTCACAAACACACTTCTTTCCCTTTGGGGAAGTGGTGAGTGACAGGATTTCTGAGCAGATTATCAACTTGCTTTATGAATGCTTTCATGGCCAACAAGTTTTGGTCTGCACTTGAGCCCAGAGCTACTGGTCCAGATGTAGAGACCCTATCACCGCGCCACAAGACCTCCTTCCAACAAGGTATTAAGCAAGTGCGACTAATTCAAGACCGATAGATGGAATACACAGCTGTCATGATCTAATTGAATGTCAGGACAGGCTCAGGCTCAATGGACTACTTCTGTTCCTTTGTTTCTATGGGTCACTGTCAGTGCGGAGTCTGCACATTCTCCCCATGTCTGCCAGGGTTTCCTCCAAGTGCTCCGGTTTCCTCCCACAAGTTCCGAAAGGCTTGCTTGTTAAGTGAATTGGACATTCTGAATTCCCCCTGAGTGTGCCCGAACAGGTGCCGGAGTGTGGTGACTAGGGAATTTTCACAGTAACTTCATTGCAGTGTTAATGTAAGCCTACTTGTGACACTAATAAAGATTATTATTATTAAAAACTTAGTAAAACACCAAAATTGAGAACAATGTCGCTAAACTTTGGACCCGCTTTTCCATTGATTTTGCTAATTAAAGAGAGCTTGCTGCTATTATGGAGCTGGGATGTGTGACAACACTAACAGTAATAGTTACCAGATCAGTCTTCAGGTTATTACCACACTTACTTCATGTTGTCATTGTTCTGTCTTTGACTGGGGAGGATAGGATCAGAGGATTTCTTTTATATTACAAGTTGATGGGCTGTTGTTAGCAAAGAAATGCCGCATTGACACCAACAAGAACTTATACTTTTCTAGTTCCATAAATGTACAAAAATCTCCTTCCCTGAAGGTTAACAACTGACAAACTCTGTTATAACCCTTCAGGAGGCCATGGAATCTGCAACCTCGGAGTCCATAGGGCCTCACCTGAGTGCGGTCTGCCGAGATGAGGTGGGGGTGGAGCTGCCCCTTTATCCAGAGGCCTCTGAGACATAAATACCCGATCCAAGAGTGGGACGGGCGCAGGAGACCGTTCGGGGAGTAGGAGGCATAATATAATAGGTATAGTAAATATTTGAGTTTCTTCCAGTCATCACTTCCAAGTGGTCGCTTGCCTGCTACTTTACACACTGACACCATGTTGTCAGTGCAATCATCTATGCGAAGCTCGCGGAAGGCATGGGGCCTGAAGTCCATGGAAAAGAACATGGGGTGGTGTCTATAATAATCTGTTAGCCCATCTTCCTCCAGCGCCGAAAGTTATCATTTGCTGTGAGAAGTCATGGCACATCAGTAGGGCCCTCTATGCTGATGCAAACATTTGGACCCACTTTTCTGCTCCAGCAAATGCTTTAGTGGTTCTTTTTTGTGTTCTCGTTCAGTCTTTATTAAATGGGGGCTTCTGATGAAAAGATTCTCTCCTCCTTGTCCAACTGCCTCTACTCTTCAAACACGGTCAAACTGGTTTGAAAATTGCATTGTTGCGAAAGGTTGGCTGTTGTCGCCCTTAATGGTTGATGGCCAAACATTGATTTTCTGTTCTCAGTCATCTGTCGTCTTTGAAGCTTGCTTAAGATGAATGTTTGGCATTACAAGTGGACAGAAATTGACCCTGTGGAGAGGGCGGGCAATTGGATCTTATGAAAGATGTCAACATTAATTAAACCCAGCGAAAGTACTCCGCACGCATTGTGATTTCTGTGCGTGGCATGACCCAAAGCTTTCTAAATGCTGAAATATGCCATCAAGTGTTTACAGCATCACCTCCACAAAGGACCCTGTGATCTTTATGAGCCTTGACAGCAAGTTACATGAAATGAGAAGAGGATCAGAAATTTGATCTTGAACAATGCTACTCTGAATATTATGAATTATGTTGCAGGTTCTTATAAATTAATTTAAAGAAAAAAAGACATGCATTTAAATAGCATTTTTCACAACCACTGAATGTTTGAAAGTGCCGTACAGCCAATGAAGTGTAGTCACTTTTGTAATGTTGGAGATGGGCAGCTAATTTGTGCACAGCAAACCCCCACAAACAGCAATTGTGATCATGAACAGAAAATAGATTTTCTTCTGATGTTGATAGAGGAATAAATATTGGCCAGGACACCATGGATAACTGTCCTGATTTTCTTCAAACAATAGTGCTACAAGATCTTTTATATACACCTACAGGTAAATAGGACCTCAGTTTAACATTTCAACTCAAAGTCAGCACCTGCGACAGTGCAGCAGACATTCAGTACTCTTGTCAACCTTGATTATTCTGCTCCGCCCCTGGACTGGGGCTTGGACCTGGAACCTTGTGATACAAAGGCGGCACAGTGGTTAGCACTGCTGCCTCACAGCACCAGGGACCCGGGCTCGTTTCTGACCTTGGGTGACCATGTAGAGTTTGCACATTCTCCCCGTGTCGGCGTGGGTTTTCTCCGGGTGCTCTGGGGTTTCCTCCCACACCCCAAAGATGTGCAAGTTAGGTGGACTGGCCATACTAATTTGCCCCACAATGTCCAAAGATGTGTAGGTTACGTGGATTGGCAACGATCAATGCGGGGAGTGGGGGGGTGGGGGGGGTGGGGGGGTGGGAGTGGGCCTTGGTAGAGTGCTCTTCCAGAGGGTTGTGCAGACTCGATGGGCCAAATTTTATGAGGAGGTGACAAAGGTGATTTTTCTTTTTAGAAAATATTTTATTGAAGCATTTGTAATTTTCACAGTTTAACACATTAACATCTCTTAAACAACCGCGCGGGCCGACACATGTAAAGAAAAAGATGTGGCGGCTTTAGAGAGGGTGCAGAAGAGATTTACCAGGATGTTGCCTGGTATGGAGGGCATTAGCTATGAGGAGCGGTTGAATAAACTCGGTTTGTTCTCACTGGAACGAAGGAGGTTGAGGGGCGACCTGATAGAGGTCTACAAAATTATGAGGGGCATAGACAGAGTGGATAGTCAGAGGCTTTTCAATAGAGGGGTCAATTACTAGGGGGCATAGGTTTAAGGTGAGAGGGGCAAGGTTTAGAGAAGATATACGAGGCAAGTTTTTTACACAGTGGGTGCCTGGAACTCGCTGCCGGAGGAGGTGGTGGAAGCAGGGACGATAGTGACGTTTAAGGGTCATCTTGACAAATACATGAATAGGATGGGAATAGAGGTATCCGGACCCAGAAAGTGTGGAAGATTTTAGTTTAGACGGACAGCATGGTCGGCGCGGGCTTGGAGGGCTGAGGGGCCTGTTCCTGAGCTGTACTTTTCTTTGTTCTTTTGTTCTTTGGGGTATCGGAGGATCCGGGGGCCAATGGGGGGAGGGAGGCCAATGTTCTGGCCTTCTCCTCCCTGGTGGTCTGGAGACGGGTTTTGCTGGGATGGAGGAACTCGGAGCCCCCAAAGTCAGGAGTGTGGGTCAGCGATGTGGCAGGGTTTCTCAGTCTGGAGAAAATTATATTCCCTTTGAGAGGATCAATTCAAGGGTTCGCTCTGAGATGGCAGCCGTTCAGAGACTACTTCAAGGAAAATTGAACGTCAGCAGTAAGGCGGGGGAAGGAAAAAGTGGGGGGGGGGAAGAAAACAGGAGGCATGACAATGTTACAACGGGACAGAGAGTACAGTTTACGGGCAGCTAGGGCATAAAGCAGGTGGATTAGGCAGTGTTGTTCTGTAGGTTGGTTTTTTTCTCTTTTTCTTTACATGTGTCGGCCCGCGTGGTTGTTTAAGAGATGTTAATGTGTTAAACTGTGAAAATTATAAATGCTTCAATAAAATATTTTCTAAAAAGAAAAATCACCTTTGTCACCTCCTCAAAAAATTTGGCCCATCGAGTCTGCACAACCCTCCGGAAGAGCACTCGACCAAGGCCCCCCCCCCCCCCACGCATTGATCGTTGCCAATCCACGTAACCTACACATCTTCGGACATGTGGGGCAAATTAGCTTGGCCAGTCCACCTAACTTGCACATCTTTGGAGTGTGGGAGGAAACCCCAGAGCACCCGGAGAAAACCCACGCACACACGGGGAGAATGTGCAAACTCTACATGGTCACCCAAGGTCAGAAACGAGCCCGGGTCCCTGGTGCTGTGAAGCAGCAGTGCTAACCACTGTGCCACCTTTGTATCACAAGGTTCCAGGTCCAAGCCCCAGTCCAGGGGCGGAGCAGAAAAATCAAGGCTGACAGAGTACTGAATGTCTGCTGCACTGTCGCAGGTGCTGGTGGATACCTCGATAGCTGGGCAGGTCCTAGCTATCATTGTGCCAGGCATGTAGGCCTTTCCAAATAAGGGTACGTGGCGCCGCTTAGTCTGCTACTGTTGTAACTCCTTGATTCAAACTCTATTGTCCTGGGGGAAATGGTGATCGGCTCTTAATGGATACAGGTTTCAGCCAAGTCTGGTTTCTTTGCGCAATACACAGAGGCTGTGTACCTGTCTGTGTCCCAAATTAACCACAATTCATATGGTCCTTTGCAAGTAGCCATTTTACATGGCTACACCCCGTGCCTTGATCACGAACATCTCGCTCTTTCCCAATTTTAACTTGTAGCCTGAAAATCGCCCAAATTCTCCTAGTATCTCCATGAGTTCGGCCCCCCCCCCACCGGGTCTGTGACATAGAGCAACAAATTGTCCGCATATAGAGAGATTCTGTGCCCCCCCCCCCCCCCCCCTCCCGCCAGGCTTTGGAGATCTAAGGGCCATTGCTAAGGGCTCTATGGCCAGGGCAAACAGTAATGGGGAGAGCGGACATCCCTGTCTTGTCCCCCTGTAGAGACCAAAATACTCAGACCGGACTCGGTTGGTACTTACGTTTGCCACCGGAGCCTGATATAACAGCCGGACCCAATCCACAAATCCCTGTCCGAACCCAAACATACCTAAAATGTCCTATAAGTATTTCCATTCCACCCGGTCGAAAGCTTCCACTCCGCATCCATGGCTACTACCACCTCAACCTCGCGCCCCTCCGCTGGCATCAATATGACATTAAGAAGCCGTCTAATATTGGACATCAGGTGCCTGCCCTTCACAAATCCCGTCTGAACCTCACCTACTACCTCCGGGACGTAATCCTCTATACGAGTGGCCAAGATCTTTGCCAGCAATTTAGCATCAGCATTCAGCAGGGAACTTGGCTTGTACGATCCACAGTTCTCCGGGTCCTTATCTTGCTTCAGGATGAGAGAAATTGATACCTATGATAGTTGGGAGGAGGACTCCCAGCTCCCGAGACTCTTTAAAAGCCTTAACCAGGAGCGACCCCAGTAACTCAGAAAACATTATGTAATATTCCACTGTGAATCCATCAGGTCCTGGGGCCTTATCCGATTGCCTCGCCCCCAACCCATCTATCACCTCCCCGAGCCAAATTGGGCCCCCCAGGTCTTCCACCAGCTCCCCATCTACCTTGGGAAACTCCAGCCTCTCTAGGAATTAATTCATACCCCCCTCCCCGGCTGAGGATTCCAACTCGTATAGCCGACTATAAAATTCACGGAACACGTCATTAACTGCCACCGGGTCTATCACTTCCCTCCCTCTCATATCCTTTATTTTCCCTATTTCTCTCGCCGCCTCCTGTTTCCTCAGCTGATGCACCAGCATCCTGCTAGCTTTCTCCCCATGTTCATATATTACCCCTTTTGCCCTCCTCAGCTGTCCCTCCGCCGTACCTGTGGAAAGGGGCCCAAATTCCATTTGGGGGTCTCTGAAGCTCCCTCAGGAGCTCCTCATTCGGAGACTCCGCATACCTCCTGTACACCTGTAAGTTTTCTTCTACCAATTTGTCCAGCTCCGACCGCTCCGTTTTCTCCCTATGGGCTCGAATCGAAATAAATTCCCCTCTGATAACCGCTTTCAGGCCTCCCAAACCACTCCCGCGCGATCTCTACCGTATCATTGTTCTTAATGTACCCCCGGATGGCCTCCTTCACTCGCTCACAGATCTTATCGTCCGCTAGCAGTCTGGCATCTAATCTCCACTGTGGGCTCTGAGACTTTCCCGTGCTTACCCATAGGTCTACCCAATGAGGCCCATGGTCTGACACCACAATTGCTGAGTACTCAGTGTCCTCCGCCCCCGCTAACAGTGTTTTATCCAGTACAAAGATATTAATCCTGGAGTATACCTGGTGCACATGGGAGTATAATGAATATTCCTTGCTCCTTGCCCTCCCAAATTGCCACAGATCCACCCCTCCCAATTCCTTCGACATTGCTGATACTTTCCCTGACCTAGAACTTGACCGGTCCAGTCTCGGATCTAGGACCGTGTTGAAGCCACCCAGCCGGTCTGAGTCCAGGTCAGGGATCTTTCCCAGCATCTTCCTAACAAACCCGACATCATCCCAGTTTGGGGCGTATGTATTTATCAGTACCACTGCCATTCCCTCCAGCTTCCCACTGACCATAATAAATCTACCCCCCGGATCTGCCTCTATCCTCTCCACCTCAAATGTCACCCTCTTGTTAATCAGGATGGACACCCCCCTTGTTTTAAAGTCCAGTCCCGAATGAAACACCTGTCCGACCCATCACTTCTTCAATCTGAATTGGTCTCCCAGCTTCAAGTGTGTCTCCTGTAGCATGGCCACATCCGCTTTTAACAGTCTCAGGTGTGCGAACACACGGGCCCTTTTGACCGGCCCATTCAGTCCACAAATTTTCCACGTAACCAGTCTGGTCGGTGGGGGTGGGGGGTGGTGGGGGGTTGGGGGGGTGGGGGTGGGGGTGGGGGGGTGGGAGGGGGGTGGGGGGGGTGGGGGTGGGGGGGTGGGAGGGGTGTGGGGGGCACTGCGGGGAGGGGGTCTCGCCTCCCTCCCCTGTCGATCAGCCATGACCTTTCCTAGGCCAGCCCTTAGCCCATGGCCCGCACCTCCCTTGGTTCGCCCCTCGGCAGCTTCCGCCCTCTGCTCTCCATCTCCAATCCCCCAAATGTCCCTTACTCGTCAGCAGTCCCCCCCTCCCCACTCCCCCTACTCCATCTCTCCTCAGCTCTCCCCCGACTTTGCTCCCGTTAACTAGCTATCCAGCTAGCCTAGCAACTCTACCCCCCCCTTCTACCCCCCGGCGCCTAACATTCTACCACCTGCCAGATCCCCTCCCCCCGCCTCTTAACATACATTCTAAACACAATAACATTACGGCAGCACGGTATAAGCATAGCGGTTCGCACAATTGCTTCACAGCTCCAGGATCACAGGTTTGATTCCTGGCTTGGGTCACTGTCTGTGCGGAGTCTGCACATCCTCCCCGTGTGTGCGTGGGTTTCCTCCGGGTGCTCCGGTTTCTTCCCACAGTCCACAGATGTGCAGGTTAGGTGAATTGGCCATTATAAATTGCCCTTAGTATCCAAAATTGGGGTTACTGGGCTATGTGAATAGGATGGAGGTGTGGGCTTGGGTAGGGTGCTCTTTTCAAGGGCCGGTGCAGACTCGATGGGCCGAATGGCCTCCTTCTGCACTGTAAATTCTATGAAAACAAACACACAATCCCCCAAGGCTCAGGCAGAGGTCCACACCCCCTCCCTTCGCAGAATCTGATCTATCCCATCACCTTCAAACAGAAACAAAACAGTAGTAGAATCATCAAATGGGGTAGGAGAAAAAAAATTATGCATGCAGAAACTCAACCATCTTTTTTCCAACAGAAGAGAAAAAGCATTACAATTCAAAATCATTTTCACTGCAGTTCGGCACATACAACAACAAATCAAAATAAAATCAAGCAGAAAAAAGCCCTTCTCCTCCCAAAAGTCGCAATTTAAATTACAGAATTGAAAGGTTGAGATTTTTCCAGACAAAGAAAGAACCGCACAAAACTTCCCCCCCCCCATAAATTGGGGGTTGCCTCCTCCTCCTCTCATTCTTATCAACTTAGGTCGAGAAATTCCTGCGAAAATCCAGCTTAAAAGCTGTTAAAAGACCACTAGAGGTGAGAGCTGCTAAATGTGCGACCGTTCACTCCATGGCCACCACTGGAAGTCGGTGACAAAGATGATTGATGAGGGGAGGGCGGTGGATGTTGTTTACATGGACTTCAGTAAAGCCTTTGACAAGGTGCCTCATGGCAGACTGGTCCGAAAGGCGAAGTCACACGGGATCAGAGGTGAAGTGGCAAGATGGATATAGAACTGGCTTGGTCACAGAAGGCAGAAGGTAGCAGTACATGTTTTTCTGAATGGAAGTTTGTGACTAGTGGTGTTCCACAGGGATCGGTGCTTGGGCCTCTGTTGTTTGTCGTGTACATAAACAATTTGGAGGAAAATGTAGCTGGTCTGATTAGTAAGTTCGCGGACGACACCAAGGTTGGTGGAGTGACAGATAGTGTTGAGGATTGTCAGAAGATACAGCAAGACATAACTAGGTTGGATAATTGGGCAGAGAAATGGCAAATGGAGTTTAATTCGGACAAATGTGAGGTAATGCATTTTGGTAGGTCTAACATAGAGGGGAAATATACAGTAAATGGCAAACTCTTAGGAATATAGAAAGTCAGAGAGATTTGGGTGTACAGGTCCACAGATCTTTGAAAGTAGCAACAAGTGGACAAAGTAGTCAAGAAAGCATACAAAATGCTTGCCTTCATTGGACGGGGCATCGAGTATAAAAACTGGCAAGTCATGCTACAGTTGTATAGAACCTTAGTAAGGCCGCACTTGGAATATTGCGCACAATTCTGGTTGCCACACTACCAGAACGATGTGGAGGCTTTGGAGAGAGTGCAGAGGAGATTTACCAGGATGTTGCCTGGTCTGGAGGGTATTAGCTATGTGGAGAGGTTGCATAGACTCGGACTGTTTTCATTAGAACGATGGAGGTTGAGTGGCGACCAGGTAGAGGTCTACAAAATTATGAGGGGCATGGATCGAGTAAATGGGCAGGCATTCTTTCCCAGGATGGAGGGGGGTCAGTCACCAGGGTCAGGCTTTTTACACAGAGGGTGGTGAGTGCCTGGAACACGTTGCCAGGGGAGGTTGTGGAAGCAGATACATTAACGGCGTTCAAAAGGCATCGCGACAAATACATGGATGGGATGGGTATAGAGGGATACGGCACGAGGAAGTGCTGAGGGTTTTGGCCAAGGGTGGTATGGCTGGTACAGGCTTGGAGAACCGAAGGGCCTGTTCCTGTGCTGCATTATTATTTGTTCTTGAATGGCCTTGTTTGGCACTGTAGGGATTCTATGATTCCATAAAAGGTGAGCGTTCTAACTGCAGAGCCATGAATGGCACAATGTTAGTGTGTCACAGATTGATTAATTGGAGATGAAGGTTGGGGTATGATGACCGAAAATGGGGAAGTGAATTGAAGTGTAGACTGTAGACTGTACAGCGTGAGAAGCACAAGAAGTCTGGGTGTTTCATATTCATTTTATCTGTGCATAATGTATGACAGAATGACAGGATGGTTACAATACTGAAGGAGACTGTGCAGCCTGTCGTATCTGCACTGGCTGTCCTATGGAACAATTTACTGAATGCAACACCTCAGCCTTTTATCCCATAGCTCTGCACATCCTTTCCTTTCAAATAATAATCCAATCCGTCTTAAATGCTAGAATTGAACCTGCCTCCATTACATTCACAGGCAGTGCAATGCATTCCCAACCACTTGTTATGTGAAGATGTTTTCCATCGTATATCTTTTGCTTCCATTGCCAATCACCTTAAATTTGTGTCCTCTTGTTCATGATCCTTTCACCAGTGGGAACAGTTTGTCCGATCTATTCTGTCCAGACCCTTCTCTTCAAGGAAAACAGCCCCAACATCTACAAATAAAAACAGGAGATACTGGAAAAACAGAAACTGCGTTAACGTTTCGAGTCCATAAGACCGCTTGAGAATTGAAGAGAGGTAGAAATGTGATGGGTTTTAATCTGTTGGAGAGGGGTGGAGCAGTGGAACAAAATAGAATTTTGTAGAATTTACAGTGCAAAAGGAGGCCATTCAGCTCACCGCGTTTGCACCGGACCTTGGAAAGGGCACCCCACCCAAGCCCCACGCCTCCATCCCATGCCCTTTATCCCCAACCTAACCTTTTTGGACACTAAGGATGTAGTACCCTCATTAACGACACAAGAGTGTAGAATGGTAAATGAAGGCTTTAATAAGCAGAGAACTAGTCAGTGACCGAGACTTATGTGCTTACTGAGTGCCACCTACAGGGCGTCACCTTATATACGGCTCCCTGGTGGGCGGAGCCAGAGGTGGAGTCCCCCAGGGTTCCAAACCCGGTCATAAAGGGGCATCATCTACATGAAGTGGAATCACATGTCTAATCTTTACGGCAGCCGGATCGTCCTCGTCGACCTTCTCAGCTCAGGTGCTGGTGCGGCGGACATGGACATCTTTGGTGAGAGTACGTCCGGGAGCACGGTGGTCGGAGCTTTGGTCCGGGTCGGAGTAGGGGGTCGGGGGGGCAGGGGGTATAGCTGGGCGAATAGCTGGGGCTGGGAGTGCCGGCGCCGGCGGAAAGTGTGGGGGGGGGGGGCGCGGTCGGTGTCTACCGACGGGGCGGGGGTCCCGGGGGAGCATCATTGGGGGAACCAGCGGGTGCCAGGTCCGGGGGGGGGGGGGGGGGTGGTGCGTGCGTCAGTAGTGAGGGAACCAGCGGGTGCCAGATTCCGGAGGGAAATCATGTCTTGCCTGCTGTCGGGCGTATCGGGGGTTCGCATGTAGCAGTCGAACCCTCTCGACCAGGGGGTCCGTTTTATGGCTCTTCGCGTGTCTCTGGAGAAGAACAGGTCCCAGATCCGTCAGCCAAGGTGGAAGCGAGACCCCAGAGGTGGACTTCCTGGGGAAGACAAACAATCGGTTGTGAAGGGTCTCATTCGTGGCCGTGCAGAGTAGCGACCTAATGGAGTGGAGGGCATCGGGTAGGACCTCCTGCCAGCGGGTGGTTGGGAGAATTCTCGACCGTAGGGCCAGAAGGACAGCCTTCCAAACTGTTGCGTTCTCCCTCTCCACCTGCCCGTTTCCCCGTGGGTTATAACTGGTCGTTCTGCTCGAGTCGATGCCTTTGCTGAGCAGATCCTGACGCAGTTCATCACTCATGAACGATGTACCCCGGTCGCTGTGGATATAAGCTGGGAAACCAAACAGGGCGAAGATGTTGTGCAGTGCCTTTATCACGGTGGCCGAGGTCATGTCGGGGCAGGGATCGGCGAATGGAAAGCGGGAGAACTCGTCGATGATGGTTCGGAAGTAGATATTGCGATTAGTGGACGGGAGGGGGCCTTTGAAGTCCACGCTTAGTCGCTCAAAGGGCCCCGAGGCCTTTACAAGGCGAGCCTTGTCCAGCTGGTAGAAGTGCAGATTGCACCCCACACAGATCTGGCAAGCCCTGGTCATGACCTTGACCTCCTTGGGGGAGTAAGGTATGTTGCAGGACTTGATAAAGTGGGCGAGACGGGTAACTCCCGGGTGACACAGGTCATTGTGGATAGCCCACAGGTGATCCTCCTGCGCATTGGCGCACGTGCCATGGGACAGGGCATCTGGGGGCTCGTTGAGCTCCCCAGGACGATACTTGATATCGTACGTGTAGGTGGAGAGTTCGATCCTTCACCTCAAGATTTTATCATTTTTAATTTTGCCCCGTTGTGCGCTATCAAACATGAAGGCTACCGACTGTTGGTCAGTGTTATGGGCGAGGTATTTTCAGAACCCCAAAATGTATCATGGAGTTCAACCAACCTCCCCCTTTAATGGATTTGTTGCTTTTCCTAGCACACGGCTTTTTCCCTAGGTGTGGGATTACAATTATGGAGACGTGGGTTTTTAAACACAAAAACACTGTTTATTCCACAAACTCAACTTAACATCTTAAATAAACATTGGATCGCTTAACACCCCTTATTTCAAAGATAACTCAGAAAATATAGCAACGTAAATAATTCCTTAAAATGTTCCTTCAAACTTCCAAGCGACTTAACACCTTTAAACAAAATCACATCAGGTTAAAGGTTTTACTATCATGAGTTTAAATCACCCAAATGATCCAGAGATAGTCTTTTATGGCAGAGATCCAGCTCACTGTAAAACACAGACACACACCCAGCTCTTTTCCTCCAAACTGCAAAACTAAACTGCAAAATGGCTAACCTGAGCTCAGCTCCACCCACTCTCTGACATCACTGTTTTCTTAAAGGTACATTGCTTAAACATCCATGTCTTAAAGGTACTCTCACATGACAGTCAGTAACGAGGGTGAACCTCCTACCGGCTAGGTAGTACTTCCAGTGCCGCACAGCCTCCACAATGGCTTGTGCCTCATTTTCGACTGCAGAGTGCCGAATCTCGGAGGCGGTGAATGTCCGGGAGAAGAATGCTACTGGCCTGCCTGCCTGGTTGTGGGTAGCAGCCAGGGTGATGTCTGACGCATCGCTCTCTACCTGGAAAGGAATGGTTTCGTCCACCGTGTACATAGCGGCCTTGATAATGTCGGCCTTGATGCGACTGAAGGCTGACTGGGCCTCAGCCGTCAGGGGAAATGTCGTGGTCTTTATGAACGGGCGGGCTTTGTCCGCATATCTGGGGACCCACTGGGCGTAATAGGAGAAAAGCCCCAAGCACCGTTTGAGGGCCTTGAGGCTACGGGGAAGGGGAAGTTCCTTAAGGGGTCCATGCGGTCGGGGTCGGGACCTAGGACCTCGTTTTCCACGATGTAGCCGAGGATGGCTAGTCGGGTTGTGTGGAAAACGCATTTTTCCTCGTTATAGGTCAGGTTGAGGGCCCGGGTGGTCTGGAGGATCTTTTCAAGGTTCGCCTCGTGGTCCTGCTGATCATGGCTGCAGATGGTGACATTGTCCAAGTACGGGTAAGTAGCCCGCAGGCCGTACTGGTCCACCATTTTGTCCATCGCCCTCTGGAAGACGGAGACCCCATTTGTGACGCTGGAGGGGACCCTGAGGAAGTGGAAGAGCCAGCCGGCTGCTTCGAAAGCAGTATAGGGGCGGTCTTTCGGTCGGATAGGGAGCTGGTGGTAGGCGGATTTGAGGTCGACAGTGGAGACTGCACGATATTGAGCGATCTGATTGACCATCTCTGCTATGTGGGGAAAGGGGTATGCATCGAGCTGCGGAAGCGGTTTATGGTCTGGCTGTAGTCCACGACCATTCGTTTCTTTTCCCGGACCGTACTACCACCACTTGTGCTCTCCAGGGGCTGTTGCTAGCCTCGATGACCCCCTCTGCCAGTAAACGCTGGACCTCTGACTTGATAAAAGTCATGTCTTGGGCACTGTAGCGCCGGCTCCTGGTGGCGATGGGCTTACAGTCGGGGGTGAGGTTTGCGAATAGTGAGGGGGGGTGCAACTTTCAGTGTTGCAAGGCTACATACCGTGAGGGGGGGTCAAGGGTCCGCCGAACGTCAGGGTCAGGTTTCGGTGGCTGCATTGGAAATACAGACCGAGCAGCAGGGGGGCGCAGAGGTGAGGGAGGATATAGAGCTTGAAGCGAGCGTATTCGGCGCCCTGGATCGCGAGATCCGCAATACAATACCCTTTGATTTGGACCGAGTGGGACCCGGAGGCGAGGGCTATGGTTTGGGAGGCGGGATAGGTGCGCCTTACCGTTTCTGGGTGGATAAAGCTCCCCGTGCTCCCGGAGCCGAAGAGACAGGGAGTGTCGCGCCCGTTGTTCTGGACCTGCATCATGGAATTCTGCAGGTGCTTTGGCCGCGATTGGTCGAGGGTGATCGCTCCCAGTTGAGGGTAGTCCGAGTCCTCAGCCGAGTTGGATTCACAAAATGGCAGCCACCGTCGGTCACACGTGTCGGGTCTAGAAGATGGCCGCCACCAAGATGGCTGCCCCCATGACTCGCACGAGGCCGATGACGCACGATGCTGATGACGCGCCAGAAAGGGGTGTGTCTGGCTGTCTGGCCGGTGCGTAGCTGCGTTGCGGGGCCTGTGAGCTTGATTTTCAGGCCTGGTGATGTTTTTGTTTCTGGGCCTTGGGCCTGGCCAAGCGGACCCTCGCGAAATGCCCCTTCCGGCAGTCGCTGCAGATGGCGGAGCGGGCTGGGCAGCGTGGACGTGGGTGCTGGCCCTGCCCACAGAAATAGCATGGTGTGCCCCCGGTCTGGGCGGGTCACCGGGCGGCGCAGGCCCTTAGCGTGGCCGAGTCAGGGGAAGTCCAAGGGGGGCTCGCAGGGTCCGTGGGGTACGTGCCTGGGTTGTGGCGGGCCACGTCCAGTGAGGTGGCGAGCGTTACCGTGTCCTAAAGATCTTCGAGGAGTCGCTGCCTGATATAGGTGGAACGGATGCCGGACACGAATGCGTCTCGGATGTGCAGGTTCATGTGGACATCCGCCGTCACGTCCTGATGATTACAGTTCCTGGCGAGCGCGGTAAGCTTTTCCATGTACTCGTCTTGGTCTAGCGTTTCCCCTGAGCGCTGCTGGCAGGTAGAGAGCAGGTGCCGTGCATGTACCTCGTTTATGGGTTTGATGAAATGCTTTCGCAGGAGCGCGATTGCCTCGTCGTAAGTGGTCGCTTTCTCGATCATGACAGAGATTCTATGGCTCACCCGGGCGTGGAGTAGGCGCTGCTTGCGAGGCCCGAGGACGGGAGTTTCCGAGGATTCCCGATAGGCCTCGAAGCGGAATCAGGACTTAAAAATGTCTTTGGTCTCCGGTGTCCGTGCTTCCAGGTTGAGCTTTTCAGGCTTGAGACCGGCGTCCATCCTAACGTAATCTGCTTATTAAATTGTAGTACCCTCAATAACCACACAAGAGTGTAGAATGGTAAATTAAGTCTTGAATATGCAGAGAACTAGTCAGTGACCGAGACGTGTGCTTACTGAGTGCCACCTACAGGGCGTCACCCCTTATATGCGACTCCCTGGTGGGCGGAGCCGGAGGCGGAGTCCCCCAGGGTTCCAGACCCAGTCTTCTCGGGGCATCACCTACGTGGTACAGTACAGTAACCATTCATCACAAAGGGCAATTAAGAATGGCCAATCAACCTAACCTGCACATCTCTGGACTGTGGGTGAAAACCGGAGCACCCGGAGGAAACCCACGCACACACGGGGAGAACGTGCAGACTCCACACAGACAGTGACCCAAGCCGTGAATCGAACCTGGGACCCTGGAGATGTGAAGCAACTGTGCTAAGCACTATGCTACTGTGCTGCCCTGAAGGTCAGGGATAGGTGAAAGTTCAGAATATTTGACAAAGATATCATGGACACAAGATGAAGGGAGTGATAATGGTGGTATTAAAGACTAAGGCAGGTGTTAATAGTGGCATAAAGGTCAGATAACAGAACAAAGGTCAGTACTCTCTGAAAGCAAAATATTGGAACAAGTTTCAGACTGGCCCTGCGTGGGGAGGATGGTTGGGGAAAATTATATCTAAATTCAGGATAGAGTTCATGGTCTGAAATTGTTGAACTCAACAAGTCCAGAAAGAAGGTTGTAAAGTGTCGAACCAGAAGATGAGGTGCTGTTCCTCCAGTTTGCGTTGGGCTTCGCTGGAACACCGCAACAGGCCAAGGGCAGACATGTGGGCATGAGAGCAAGATGGGGAAATTGAGATGGCAAGCGACAAAAAAGTTTAGAGTCATGTTTGTGGACTGAATAAAGGTGTCTGGAATGCGGTCACCCAGTCTGTGTTTTGTCTCCCCACTGTAGAGGAGAATAAATTGAACTAAGTACAAGTAAATGGAAGTTTCACCCGGAAGGAGTGTTTGGGGCCTTTGCTGGTGAGGAGGAGAAAGGGAAAGGGGTAGATGTTACACCTCTTGTGATTGTATGGGAAGGTGTCGTGGGAAGCGGATGAGTGTTGATGGTGATAGAGGAGGGGATCAGGAAACCTCAGACGGAATGGTCCCTATGGAAAGCTGATAGGGGAGGTAAGGGGAAAATGTGTTTGGCGGTGGTATCATACTGAAGGTGGTGGAAATGGCGGAGGATGATCCTTTGAATACAGTTTGTGAGGAGCTGTGGGAACCGGTGGGCTTGTTATGAATATTGGTGTCAGTCGCTCACCAGAAATGGCGACAGAAAAGTCGAGGAAGGGAAGAGAAGTATCAGATAGGGATGATGTGAAGGTGAGAGAGGTGTGGGAATTGGAAGTAGATGAGAGTATGAAATGTCACTGATACAGTTATCTATGTACCCGAAAAAGAGTTGCGGGAGGGGGACCTGGGGGATCGGAAAAAGAAATGTTCCACATACCCCACAAAAGGACGGGGGAGGTAGGAATTTCAGAGCTTGCGGCCTACACAACTGAAGGTACTGCCACCAGTGATGAAGCATAATTGGGGATGCACAAAGTTCAAAATTGATTATATTAATTGATGATTGATATCATGGAGGCGTGTGTGACTGGACGCAGTGACTAAATGTCTACTGTACTTCATTAGTTTTAAATGGCTTTGGAACATTCTGATGTCCATTCTAGGTACTATATAAATGCAAGTCCTCCTTTCTTTAACTACTCAAATATTGGGACAGACAGATTAATTTTGAATGGGCTGCCTGGAAATTTTTAAGACGCAAGGTGAATACCAAGAGGTAGATATTAAGTTGGGGGTGGGACAGAAGTAGTTTCATTGCTTTGCGATTGGGAAACTCAGAAGAATGGCATCCTCTCCGGTCATGCAGAATTTAAGGATTGGTTACCTGGTTGGTATTTGTTGTCTCGGCTTGCCAGTAGCAGCCAGCTGGATTGAGAGGCTGACTGGCTGTCAAGGAAGGTAGATCAAGGTAGCTGGGGTTATGGGGATAAGGTGGAGGCGTGGGCTTGAGTAGGGTGCTCTTTCCAAGGGCCGGTGCAGACTCGATGGGCCAAATGGCCTCCTTCGCACTGTAAATTCTATGATCATCAGCACCAGTCTGCAGTCGCGTGGCGGGAGTGGGGGCAGTTGTGCAGAGGTGGAGTTGGAGGGTTACATGGTGAGGGGAGGGAAAGAGATCAGAGATCGTGGGAATATCCAATAAACTGGGTTGGGGAGGGTGGTGTGGGGAGATGGGATGCCTCGTGAGCGGAATCATAAGGGTCCATGAGGGAACATCAGGAAGGTCTGGACATGGGGATCGGAGGGTCAGTGAGCTGTCCACTTATGAGGCATGGAAGTGGTGGTGCTGGTGGGAATGTTAAAGCAAGTGAAGTCGAACCAGCAGATAGATGTAAAGTAACTTGCTTCCTTGTCCAACAGCCCTCGCAGCTCCTTAGCAACTGTGATTCCCAAGGAAAATTCAGCTGACCAGGACTAAATTTTAAATGGTGGTTAAATATGATCCTCGTTACAAGATTGGAATTGCCAAACCCTCTCCTGGGAGCAGACTGTTTGCCTGCACTCATCCCACATCCATTAAAACCTAATCTGGATAGGTTGGGATCGAGAGTCAGATTTTTAGTGTGCCACCTGACTCAAATCATTCTTGGGACTTTAAATCCCCCCCCCCCCATTGCTCCCAGTCCCATACAGTCCGCTGTTCAATAAGAAAATGCAGGTTGCTTCAGTATCGCGTAACATGGAGGCATCTAGTGTTGAGGTCATTTAAAGTCGTTGTAAATTTTCTCCAATCACCAAGAAAATATCACCCGTGATCTACTTTTACATTGCCCTCTGGCAATAGAAAGCAATTCCCTGCATTCCATTTTGTGTAATTTGCATATTTAAACCTTTTAATCATTATGTTTTATCTTCCATTTCCCAAAGCCAGATCAAAAACATTTTTTTTAAACGAGACAACAATGAAACCGAAATATTTTGCACCTGAGAATAATCAAAACAATTTTTGAAGGAAATACTTGAAGTAAATAATGAGCATTTCAAACTAAACATTCTAAAAAGATTTGTCGGTGTCATTAGCTATGTTATTAGCTGAGTCCCTGATGCTTTCCCTGTGGAATACATTTGGGGTGTCTTGCCAAAAGCAGCTGAAGCCATTCTGTGGCGTGATGCTGCTCGTTGGTGTGTAAAGCACATGAAATATTCCCCGTGCCAGGAGGAAAGTTATGAAATTTGTCACATCAGACTTACACTATGTTGAAACCTCCTGCTGATGACCACCTACTGCCCTCTCTCAGCTGATGAATCAGTGCTTCTCCTGTGTGTTTAGCACTGAGTAAGATTAACACATGGTCAGTTGCAGGCAGCCATTGTTGAACTAACTTGCACTTCCCCAAACTGAGAGGCAGCAGAGAGGGCAATATATCAAAATGCTCGGGCGGGATTCTCCCCTACCCAGCGGGGCGGGGGGGGGGTCCCGGCGGGATGGAGGGCGTGAACCACTCCGGCGTCGGGCCGCCCCAAAGGTGCCGGTTTCTCCGCACCTTTAGGGGCCAAGCCCTCACCTTGAGGGGCTAGCCCTGCGCCGGAGTGGTTGGCGTGCCACCAGCCGGCGGGAAAGGCCTTTGGCGCCACGCCAGCCAGGGCCGAAGGGACCTCGCCGGACGGCGGAAGTCCGCGCATGCGCTGGAGCGTCAGCGGCTGCTGACATCATCCCCGCGCAGGCGCAGGGAGGGTGCCTCTTCCGCGTCGGCCATGGTGAAGACTGTGGCCGAGACGGAGTGAAAAGAGTGCCCCCACGGCACAGGCCTGCCCGCGGATCGGTGGGCCCCGATCGCGAGCCAGGCCACCGTGGGGGCACCCCCCCCGGGGCCACATCGCCCCGCGCTCCCCCCCCAGGATCCCGGAGCCCGTCTGTGCCGCCTAGTCCCGCCGGGAAGAGAGGTGGTTTGATCCTCGTCGGCGGGACAGGCATTCCAGCAGCGGGACTTCGGGCCATCGCAAGCCGGAGAATCGCCGGGGGGGGGGAGGGGCGCCGACCGGCGCGGCGTGATTCCCGCCCCCGCCGAATATCCGGTGCCGGCGAATTCGGCAACCGGGCGCGGGCGGGATTCACGCCAGCCCCCAGCAATTCTCCGACCCGGCAGGGGTCGGAGAATCCCGCCCCGGATCTTGTAATACACTATGCTCCCTTTTGAACACCACCTGGGGAAAGCAGTGAGGAAAACAGGGGCACAGAGTATTCACTGGATGAGGAACTTCAATGTTCATCACCAAGATGATGATGGCGGGGCTGGTTTAACACAGTTAACCAACACACGGACAACCTATTTGCCGTCCTACTCATCAATCCACTTGTTGCAGATACTGTTGCTTTGTTGTTGAGTTGATCCTTTAGTTGGTGTGCAGATCATTTAGAAACAAAGGATTCTCATTGAGCCTCTTGTAGATGAATAGCCAGGAGATCGGTTCCCAGGTGGAATTGGAAGTTGTAAAAAGTACAGTACTTTGCCTGCATTACAAGACTTTCAGCTATGAAGGTTCACCTGTTTCAGATGTTTCTCTGCTGGATTTGCTTTGTTCAGGATATTTTAAACTGTAGTTCCTGAAAGTTAGTTTCAGTCACATGACTGCACACTGACTTTTGGGATCTGGACCAGCAGTTTAAAGATTTAATGGCCGGGATTCTCCAATCCCGCGGCCAAGTTCTGACGCCAGCATGAAAAGCGGCGCCAACCACTCCGGCGTCAACGGTCCCTGATAATCAGGAATGCTCCCCTTCCTAGGGGGCTAGGTTGGCACCGGAGTGGTCCCCGTGAGTTCGCGCATGTGCGCAACGGCCGGCTTGAGTCCGCGCATGTGCGTTGGTTCCCGTCTCCACGCCGGCCCCCAGGCAATATGGCGGAGCCCTACAGGGACCCGGCGCGGAGAAACATAGGCCCCCACGGAACCAGCCCACCCGCCGATCGGTAGGCCCCGATCACGGGCCCGGCCCCCGCAGACACACCTTCCACGTCCCACCGTGTAGGACCTGAGTAACCCACGCCGGCGGGAATCGACGGGCACTCGGCCTGTCGAGACCCAGAGAATCGCCGGGGGGGGGCGCTTTCAACAGCCCCTGACTGGCACGGCAGCGTTCCCGCGGGAGACCAAATATCGGCGCCGGAGAATCGGCGAGCCGGCATTGGGCAGCACGGCACGATTCCCGTGCCCCCCCCCGTGAGATTCTCTGACCTGGCGCTGGGTCGGAGAATCACGGCCAATTTTCTTCAATGGCTGGTTCAACCTTGCACAATGAGATGTTTAAACTTCATAGGTGGCTATGAAGTACGCTTATTCAGATTCATGTTTAATTAAATATTAGCCACAGTCATTAGCATATTAGCATCAATTAATGTCCTTAGTTTAAATGTCCCCAACCCCATGTTAAGCTTCAGTCACCTGAATGGGTTTTGTGGCCACTTTCACAAATATGGTCCTCTAGTCTATAATATCTAATACCCTCATGCTTGCATTGAGCATGGCACCGACTACACCCTTTGCTGTTTGGCACTACCAGTGTGCTCAATGGGATAGTTTCAGATCAGATCTATCAGCTTAAAACTGGGTATGGCTGTGAGCCATCAGGACAGTGGAATTGTATTCAGTCAAAATCGGTATCCTCACTTTCGCATTGCCATTAAGTCTGGGGACCAATCCTGATCAGTGAGCAATGCAGAAGAGAAACAAAAATTAGGTAGCAACCAGGTGAAACTGTAACCCATGATTACATGCATGCTAAACAGCAGGAGCAACATGTGATAGATCTAAGCAATTCCATGATGACTGGATCAGGTCTAAGCTCTGCAGTTCAGCCACACCTAATCCTAAATTGTGATAGACAATTAAATGACTAATGGAAGGAGGAGGCTCCAAGAACAAATTCATCCTCAATGATGGTGAAAATTTAAGGCTGAAACATTTAGAACATAGAACATAGAACGATACAGCGCAGTACAGGCCCTTCGGCCCACGATGTTGCACCGAAACAAAAGCCATCTAACCTACACTATGCCATTATCATCCATATGCTTATCCAATAAACTTTTAAATGCCCTCAATGTTGGTGAGTTCACTACTGTAGCAGGTAGGGCATTCCACGGCCTCACCACTCTTTGCGTAAAGAACCTACCTCTGACCTCTGTCCTATATCTATTACCCCTCAGTTTAAAGCTATGTCCAAATGCGGCCGTACCAGAGTTTTGTACAGCTGCAACATGACCTCCTGACTCCGGAACCCAATAAAGGCGAACACGCCATAGGCCTTCTTCCCAACCCTATCAACCTGGGTGGCAACTTTCAGGGATCTATGTACATGGACACCTAGATCCCTCTGCTCATCCACACTTTCAAGAACTTTTCCATTAGCCAAATATTCCACATTCCTGTTATTCCTTCCAAAGTGCATCACCTCACACTTCTCTACATTAAACTCCATTTGCCACCTCTCAGCCCAGCTCTGCAGCTTATCTATATCCCTCTGTAACCTGCTACATCCTTCCACACTGTCGACAACACCACTGACTTTAGTGTCGTCTGAAAATTTACTCACCCACCCTTCTGCGCCTTCCTCTAGGTCATTGATAAAAATGACAAACAGCAACGGCCCCAGAACAGATCCTTGAGGTATGCCACTTGTAACTGAACTCCATTCTGAACATTTCCCATCAACCACCACCCTCTGTCTTCTTTCAGCTAGCCAATTTCTGATCCACATCTCTAAATCACCCTCAATCCCCAGCCTCTGTATTTTCTGCAATAGCCTACCGTGGGGAACCTTATCAAACGTTTTACTGAAATCCATATACACCACATCAACTGCTCTACCCTCGTGTACCTGTTCAGCCACCTTCTCAAAGAACTCGATAAGGTTTGTGAGGCATGACCTACCCTTTACAAAGCTATGCTGACTATCCCTGATCATATTATTCCTATCTAGATGATTATAAATCTTGTCTCTTATAATCCCCTCCAAGACTTTACCCACTACAGACGTGAGGCTCACCGGTCTATAGTTGCCGGGGTTGTCTCTGCTCCCCTTTTTGAACAAAGGGACCACATTTGCTATCCTCCAGTCCTCTGGCACTATTCCTGTAGCCAATGATGACATAAAAATCAAAGCCAAAGGTCCAGCAATCTCTTCCCTGGCCTCCCAGAGAATCCTAGGATAAATCCCATCAGGCCCCGGGGACTTATCTATTTTCAGCCTGTCCAGAATTGCCAACACCTCTTCCCTACGTACCTCAATGCCATCTATTCTAATAGCCTGGGTCTCAGCATTCTCCTCCACAACATTATCTTTTTCCTGAGTGAATACTGACGAAAAATATTCATTTAGTATCTCGCCTATCTCTTCAGACTCCACACACAACTTCCCATCCCTGTCCTTGACTGGTCCTACTCTTACCCTAGTCATTCACTTATTCCTGACATACCTATAGAAAGCTTTTGGGTTTTCCTTGATCCTACCTGCCAAATACTTCTCATGTCCCCTCCTTGCTCGTCTTTTTGCAGCCATCTTCAGCCTCAAGTGCCAAGTGGATGATTCATCTCAGCCTCCACCTGAGGTCCTCAGACTCCCAAATGCCAGTATCCAGCCACGCTGATTCACTCCACATGATATCAAGTAATGACTGAACAGCAAAGGCTCTGGGCCATGTCTATATCCTGGCTGTGGTGCTGAAGACTAGTGATCCTGAACCAGCCATGCCTCCAGCCAAGCTGTTCAGTACAGCTACCGCACTGGCATCTACCCAACAAAGTAGAAAATAGCTCAAGTATGCCCTGCCCACAAAAAGCGGGACAAATCCAATCTGGCCAATTACACTCAATCCTCATTAATGTAATGGAAGATGTCATTGACAATGCCTCAAGTGGCACTTCTACAACAATAGCCTGCTCACAGATTCTCAACTTGGATTCCACAAGAATCATTTGGCTCCAGACCTAATTTACAAAAGAAATGAGGGTGAGACGCGAGTGATCTCTGGCACAAAGGAAGATTCTTGTGGTCGTTGTCAGGGTAATGTATAGTATGGATAGAGGGTTGGTTAATGGACAGGAAATAAAGAATAGGGATATGTGGGGCATTTGCAAGTCAGCAGGTTGTGATAGTAAAGTGTCTCAAAGACCAGAGCTGGGGCTGCAACTGTAGTTTGCAACCTATATTAATGAATCAGACGAAGAGACGGAGAGTAATGTATCTAAGGTTGCTGACGATCCAAAACTAGATGGGGATCGAAGCTGTGAGGAGGATACAAAGGGTTGAAAAGAATTTTGGACAGATTAAGCGAGGGGCAACGAAGCGGAAGATGGAGAATAAAGTGGGAGATTATTTACTTTGATTGTAAGAATAGAAAATCAGAATATTTTTGAAAGGTGTAAAACTTGCAAGTGTTGTCGTGTAGAGAGACTTGGGTGTACTTGTACAAGGAGCACAAAAGGTTCACATGTAGGTACAGCAAGCAATTTGAAAAGCAAATGGCTAAATTGCCCTTTACGGCAAAGGAATTAGATTACAAGAATGAAGGAGTCATGCTACAATTATACATGGATTTGGTGAGACCACACCTGAAACACTCTTTGTAGTTTTTTTCTCCATATTTAAGGAAGGGTATACTAGCATTGGAGGCAGCACAGCAAAGGATCACCAGATTGGCCCCTGACAAGAGAGGGTTGTTCTAATATGAGAGGCTATGTAAATTCGGTCTTTATTTTCTGGAGAACGCCAGCTTCACTCAAACCGTATGATCCCAAAGTGTCTCAAGATTTAATTCCTCCTCCCCCCCCCCCCCCCCCAAAGAGTTGGTTCTCTGGGCCTTGACAGTGTAGAAACTGAGAGATTGTTTCTCCTGGCTGGGAATCTAGAATACCAGGGGCGCCATCTGCAGTCTCCAGATAAAGGGCCGGTCATTTACCACTGAGAGGAGGAGAAATTTCTTCAGTCAAAAGGTTAGAATTCTCTACCTAAAGGGTGTGGATTCTCCATCATTTAATATATTTGAGGCTGGGATAGATATTTGTTTTGGCCTTTCAGCGAATTTGAGATTTGAGAAATGGCTATGAAAGTCGAGTTGAAGCCAACGACATAGGAGGAGTAGGCCACTCAGCCCATCGAGCCTGTTCTTTCATTCAATATAATCGTTGTTGATCATCCACTTTGATATCTTTTTCTCATACTGTGCCCATATCCTTTTCTGTCATTGGCATTTAGAAATCTTGTCAATCTCTACTTTTAAAATACTCAATGACTGAGCTTCCACAGCCCTCTGGGGCAGAGAACTCCAAAGATTCGCAACCCTCTGAGAAAAATACATTCCCCTCATCTCGGTCCTCAGTGGTTTTCCCCTTATTTTGAAATTGTGGCCCCTGGTTCTAGACTCCCCAACTAAGGGAAACATCATACCTACATCTACCCTGATTTTCCCTTTAAATATTTTGTAGGTTTCAATGAGCTCACCTCTCATTTCTTGAACCTCTAGAGAATACAGACCCAGCTTCCCCAATCTCTCTTCATAGGACAGTCCTGACATCCCCGGAACAAGTCTGGCGACATTCATTGCACCCCCTCATCGTAAGGCCAGAAGCAGGAATGTTTGCTAATGATTGCACAGTGATCTTTATTTTCCAGACTTGCAGCACACAGCAAGACATAAACAACATTCAGACTTGGACTGGTAAGTGGCAACTAACTGTAGCTCCTCACAAGCACCAGGTAGTTATGAAACTCAGTATTAGTAAGTCTACTTTCTTTGACATTTAGCATCCTTACCATCGCTGAATTTCCCACCATCAACAACCTTCGAAAAACCAGTGACCAGAAACTGAGCTAGACCAGCCATAGAAATATTGTGGCTACGGAGCAGGTCAAAGGCTGGGAATCCTGCAGAGAGTAACTCATCTCCTGACTCCCCAAAGCCTGCCCTCCATCTATAAGGCACAAGACAGGAGTGTGATGGAATACACAATAAAAGCAAATTACTGCGGATGTTGGAATTGAAACCAAAAGAGAAAATGCTGGAAAATCTCAGCAGGTCTGGCAGCATCTGGAGGGAGAGAAAAGAGCTAACGTTTCGAGTCCAGATGAACCTTTGTCAAAGCTAAAAGACATAGAAAGTTGATGAATGGTGAGGAAAGAAAGACGAGTCAGAGCCCCAGAAACCAAGGGAAAAGAGTGCTAATGGCAGTCCCCAGAGAGAACAAAAGCTGTGAAAGGCCAAACAGCAGGGAAACTAAGATCAGAGGGTAGGTTGTGACAGATGTAGATGTGGGGGGAGGGTGTACATGAGAGAGGGGAATAGGGAAACAAAGAGGATAAAAGGTAAGATAAGGGGGAGAAATATAGATAAAGAAAGGCAAAAGAGAAATAAATGGTAAAAGACAGTTAAAATGAAATGGAATCAAAACAAAGGGTTTGAGGTGGGGTAGAACTAATCATCTGAAGTTGTTGAATTCAAAGTTGTGATTAGGCACGTTACAGCCTTTCGGTCTCAACACGGGCCAGCACGGTAGCATTGTGGATAGCACAATTGCTTCACAGCTCCAGGGTCCCAGGTTCGATTCCGGCTTGGGTCACTGTCTGTGCGGAGTCTGCACATCCTCCCCGTGTGTGCGTGGGTTTCCTCCGGGTGCTCCGGTTTCCTCCCACAGCCCAAAGATGTGCAGGTTAGGTGGATTGGCCATGATAAATTGCCCTTAGTGTCCAAAATTGCCTTTAGTGTTGGGTGGGGTTACTGGGTTATGGGGATAGGAGGGAGGTGTTGATCATGGGTAGGGTGCTCTTTCCAAGAGCCGGTGCAGACTCGATGGGCCGAATGGCCTCCTTCTGCACTGTAAATTCTATGATAATCTATGAAACATCTCCAGACCTGCTGAGATTTTCCAGCATTTCCTCTTTTGGTGTGATGGAATACTCTCCACTTGTCTAGAGGAGTGCAACTCCTTAAGAAACTTAAGAAACACAATGTTATCTGGGATAAAGCAGCCCGCTTGATCAGTATCGCATCCACCACCTTAAATGCCAACTTCCTCCAACACTGGTGCACAATGGCAGCAGTTTATATGATCTACAAGAAGCACTGCAGCAACTGACCAACGTTTCTTCAACAGCATCTTTCAAACCTAGGACCTCTACCACTTGGAAGGACGATGGCAACAGATGCACAGAAACGCCAAACCTGCAAATTCCACTTCAACTCGCACACTGTCTTAATGTGACGTAGTTATCACGCTTCCCTCATCATCAAATTCCAGCAACTCCCTACCTAACATCATTTTGAGCACATCTACATCACATAGACTGCAGCTGTTCAAGAGTGGCTCACTTTCTTAAGAGCAATTAGAAATGAGCAGTAAATACAGGCCTTGCTAAAAATGACCATATCCCATTGAGAAGTAAAGAAAAAGTGACTATTTTCTAGTCGTTTAAAAATCAGGGGCTGGGAGGAATTGGGAAATGCGATTGGGCGAAGAATCGGTTTTGAGGCAGAAATTGTGACGGGTGCCGATTTCACACCAAATCGCAATTCTGCGGTGCCTTGACACTGGTGTCAATGAGTTCCACTCTGCAAGTACAGTAAACACCCGTTGGTATATCATTAACGGGCCTCACCCAGTATTCTCTGGGGCCTCCGCGATTCTCTGCCTCCACCAGGGTGAATTCCCAATGGCAAGGTTCACTTGTGCTTTTAAAAATCAGGAAACGGGCACCGTGGCTGATGAGGGTGAGAAAGGAGATAGGACTCGGAGAGCCGTTACCGTGGGCTGCCAATCCTGACTCTGGCCGAGCTGGCTGGGGCTAGGGGGGGACCTGCCAGAGCCAGGGAGGTACCGGGGGGGGGGGGGGGGCAGTGAGGCCGGGTGTGACCCCCACAAGGGACGAGGGCGGTGAGCAGGCACGGACTGCCATTGCTGCGGCCTACAAGGAAGCACGGTAGCATTGTGGATAGCACAATTGCTTCACAGCTCCAGGGTCCCAGGTTCGATTCCGGCATGGGTCACTGTCTGTGCGGAGTCTGCACATCCTCCCCGTGTGTGCGTGGGTTTCCTCCGGGTGCTCCGGTTTCCTCCCACAGTCCAAAGATGTGCAGGTTAGGTGGATTGGCCATGATAAATTGCCCTTAGTGTCCAAAATTGCCCTTAGTGTTAGGTGGGGTTACTGGGTTATGGGGATAGGGTGGAGGTGTTAACCTTGGGTAGGGTGCTCTTTCCAAGAGCCGGTGCAGACTCGATGGGCCGAATGGCCTCCTTCTGCACTGTAAATTCTATGAAAGGTAGCCATATTGCTGCACACGCCACTGACCTTGGCCCAGGTTCTGCAGAGTGACACCTGCTGTATAGGTGCCCCCAGGCCCCACTCTCCCAGCCCACCACCCCCACATCCAAGCTCCCACACTCCACCCCACCACCCCTGCACTCCATCACGTGGCCTGCCCAAGGGCAACATCCAGAACAGCCCCAAGAGGGGGGCGCCAGATGGGGGGTGCAGAGTGTACCACTGGCATGGGCAGCGGCAGCCGATGGTTCCCCTGGCAGCAGCAGGGATGGGTGCCAGGGCCAGAGACTCACGGTGTTGGGCACCGACGAGTCATAGAAGGCCATTTGGGGGCAATCTGCAGTGCCAGCCGCCATGGATGGATTTACGGCTGCCCAATAGGCCGAGGAGGTGTAAAGGAGGCACCGCATGAGGACTCACGTGTAACAGCAGCACCTGTCATTCGAGGAGCTGCCGGACCGGGCATGCCGTCGAAGACTCTGGCTGAGCCGGGGGACAGTGCGACATAGCTGCCAGATCATGCTGCACTTGGCACCACGGGGAAATGGGGGAGGACTCACGCTCCTGACTGCCGTCAAGGTGCCGGTCGCCCTGAACTTCTATGCAACGGGGTCCTTCCAGGGTCTCACAGAACTAGGTGCACAGGTGTATTTGCACCATCACGGAGGCCTCATATGCCCAGTCAGCACAATACATCTATTTCAATGTGGACCGAGCCCACCAAGATGCCCAGGCAGCGGGGTTCGCTGCCATTGCCGATAATGCCGTGTGTCCAGGGGGTGATCGCTCTGAGCACCTACGGATGACAGGCTTATCTGCACAAACTGTGACCATCAGATGCAGATCATGGAGAATGAACGGCAGGCCTCCGACGAAGAGGATGCAGGGAGGGTGAGGATGGGGAGAAGGCTGGCACGGGAGGCCACACAATGTGTGCACCAGGGCCAACATGCACGGGATGCTCTGATTGCCCCCATGTTCACAGACTAAGGGGGGTACTGGCCAGGGGCATGCTGACCTATGGCCGATACATTTGCCCCAAGGCCACCACCAAGGATGCCACCCGTGTTGTGTTGGCCTGGGTGGCACGCATGGCTGGCACCCTCCTGCTCCTGCATGTGGTTGGAGTTCTCCACCTACAGGTGCTGGATGCTCACCGGCAACCCCTCATATAGTCCCTGGCTCTGCGACTGTATCTCCACGATCGGTGGGACTGTCCGTTCCAGAAGGCTGAAACCTGTCTGGATGGCAGCTAATCCTTGGGATCAGCCTGTCCTCCGACTGTCTGGCCCCTCGGGAGTTCCTACCTCCACCTGAAGTATTTGTGTATTGAGCACCAGATAGTGTCCCAGGAGCCTCTTCACTGAAGTGCCCAACTGAAGTGAGTGTCTCTGGGATGGTGGGGGCTGTTGGAGACAGCTGTGACGGGAAATCGGTGTCATCATCGGACTCGATCTCTGGGGTATCTTGGGTCTCGGCTAAATGGGTCCCTTACGTGTCGGTATCCACGTTGCTGCTCGGCACCCTGGACTGGCTCTGGCTGTGACTGGGGGCAGGGACTCCAGAAGGACCCACCCCATCACCAGCAAATCCTGCAAGTCACAAGACAAGATGCATGATTAGACTGCGGGCCGAGGGGTAGTGGGGGTGTGTGGCTGGTATGAGGGTGGTGGGGGGTGTGAGGCTAGTATGGGGTCAGGGCGGTTGGGGTGATGTGGGGGTGGTGTAAGGGTGAGGGTGGTGCTGGGGGGAGGGGGTTGACATATGTGTCAAGGGGAACCGCAACTCAGCAGGGTCTCACTTCCTCGCCCGAGGCCGCTCTCCACCCCGGCAATTAACTTTTCCTCGGGCCTGCCGACCACATCCATGGCCTGCTGCTCTGGTGCCGCAGTGAGGGGCCACAGGTCTGTCGGACCCCTCCAGTCTTCTCCCACTCCTTGCAGTTATGGGCAGCCTTCTCCTGGGGGGTGTTGGGGTAGCAGAAAATGCACAGTGTTAGACAGTCTGCATGCAGCCCAGCAGATGGCGGCTTCAGTGGCCAGTGCACCCAGACATGAATTGAAAAATGAAATGAAATGAAAATCACTTGTTGTCACAAGTGGTCTTCAAATGAAGTTACTGTGAAAAGCCCCTCGTCGCCACATTCCGGCGCCTGTTCGGGGAGGCTGGTACGGGAATTGAACCGTGCTGCTGGCCTGCCTTGGTCGCTTTAAAAGTCAGCTATTGAGCCATGTGCTAAACGGCGGTCGGTATGGGTGCCAGCATGTGGTTCAGGGTGGGCGTTCGGACGCCATATGGGATGGAGGGGGTGCTTGGGGTAACGGGTGTGTGGAACGGGGTTGCTGCGGCACAGTACCGCCTACTCACCCGGCCACCCTGAGGTGGTCGTGCAGTTTTTTTATGGCACTGCTGGCCAGTCCGGATGGTGTTACTCATGGTGCTGACGGTTTTTGCCACCTGTGCCGAATGCCGGCAGCTGGCAGCCACCTTCCCGGGTCGGGGTATAGGGTGGCCTGCCTCTCCTCCAGGGTGTTCGGGAGGGTCTCAAGTTCAGCGTCAGTGACTCTTGGGGCCTGTCTCCTTGCTCCCATCTTGTTGGCTGCGATGGTGTGTGTGGTGAGTGAATTGTATATGCGGCTGCCACTTGTCAGCATTCTGAGTGTCAATATCGAATCCGGCACCATTTCTCATTGTGTTCCATGTGGCACCGGTGCTAGCCCCTCAACAGTAGCAGAATCAGTCCAGGTGCGGCGCCAGTTTTGCTGTCATGGAAGTCCACAAATAATATAATAAGAATATAATATCATTTATTATTATTATTGTAGAAGAAGCATCCACTCCACATCTACTTTATCCATACCTTTTATTGTAATGATGAAATCAATATAATGCAATGTAATATAGCAATGAAATCAGACACTGTGGTATCTGCAATTCCTCTACCGGCTCCTTTAGTGAGAGCTGCAGAGCTTTGCTAAAATCATAAACAGTTATTTCATTCCAAGTCACTAACCTGCTTGTCACTAATATTGCACCATGTGTCTCTGAGCCCAATTCTTACGATGCATTTAGGTGCATTTTTGTCACCTTTAAGCAATAGTACCGTTGTAGTTTGCCAGGGTGAAATTCTGAGGTGTGGTTCCCCCTCATGATTGAGGCCAATTGAAATATGACTTTGGGTTGAGAGGGAGAGGCATCCAAACATTTTGTAGGTAATTGCTTCCTCAGATAAAAAAAAACCATTCGGCTATGTATTCTGAAATAGAAATAATTGACAACTGCCACAGTGGATTAGATATTTGGAAGAGCAATTAAGAGACGTTCAAATAAACTCACCAACGCTAGGTTAGTTTGCGTTTTCACCCCTCCTTTGTACTGCACTGAATAAATAATCTGTCACAGCAAATACTGGCAGCTGCTGAATAAAGTGAGTTAGTTTATTGCTGAAAACACAACTTGCAGTCCATTATATTTCTACTTGTGGTGCTGTCGTAAACACTTGGATTAAGTATTAATCTGGGCAGCACTGTGACGCAATGGTTAGCATTGCTGCCTCACGGCGCCGAGGTCCCAGGTTCGATCCCGGCTCTGGGTCACTGTCCGTGTGGAATTTGCACATTCTCCCGGTGTTTACGTGGGTATCGCTTCCACAACCCAAAGATGTGCAGAGTAGGTGGATTGGTCATGTAAATTGGCCTTTAATTGGAAAAAATGAATTGGGTACTCTAAATTTATTTTTTAAAAAGGTATTAATCCAACACCTTTTTCGATATGTACGGGGTGAAATGAAGTATCAGAAAAACCTCACACCTTTTCTATTAGCTGGTGCCTGAGGATGTTTTGGTATAAGAATGCTGTGGCTTAGTGCCTGTTTCCACACAGGCAAATTCATCTCAAAAAGTTAATTTAGTTGGATCTCTTGCCTGTTTTCATGTTAACTGCCAGAACTCCATAGAGACAATGGGAACAAGCTGCTGTGTTTGGCTGCAGAATTCCCGACGCATGCACACAAGCTGGAAAAATATTCTGTTCCTGTAATGTAGATGAAAATGTGCCCCACACAAAAATATTGATACTTGCTTTCACGTAATGTTTCATCATTTTTAATTTTTAAGAAACGTTATACAGTGGCTGTGACACACATGCACAGTAGGAGTATTTTTATCTTTGTTTACTCTGTGCTCACAATAAAATTACTGGTGAATCTTCGGTGGGGGGAGGCTCGGGTTTGGTGGAGTTAGAGTCTGGTGAGGAAGAGAAATTATTGGTTTCTAAAATCTTTGAGCTCATTGGGATTAAGCATTTCACATGTTTAGACAAATATAAATATTAAGACCCAAGATTTTTAAACAGGTAGTTACACATCCATATATGATTTAGCTTTTAAAAAAATTAAAATGGTTGGCCTGTTTCTCGTGCTACATAGATGAGTAGAATATATTGTTCTCCCAGTGACCTGGCCAGGACTCCTTCCTTGGCTAATACAAGTTAACTGGGCATTCACCTGACTTGTTGATTCTCAAACACCGATGTATGCAAATTGGTTGCCATATTTGTTACAAATATTAATAACTACAGTTAGAGCTGCCGAGGGGGAGTGAGTTCAAGTATCTCCAGACTTTGCGCGAAAGGTCTGGAGGGGGTTCCCTAGGTTGCCGGGATACACCCTGCTGGAGCGACTGCTGCTTTTAGATGTGGAAGGGGAGGGAAGAATTGGGGATATATACAAGTGGCTGGGGGAGCAGGGAGGCGAGCGGGTGGTGAAGATCAAGGAGAAATGGGAAGCGGAGTTGGGAGGGGAGATCAATTGGGGAGTATGGAGTAAAGGCACTACTACATAGGGTAAACGGGACCTCCTCTTGTGCAAGGATGAGCCTGATACAGTTTAAAGTGGTGCACAGTGTGCCAATGACTCTGGCGAGAATGAGTGGGTTCTTTCAGGGGGCTGCAGATGAGTGTGAGAGGTGTGGGTGGGGGCCAGCGAATCACGCGCACATGTTTTGGGGTTGTGAAAAATTGGGAAGATTCTGGGCGGGAGTATTCGCGGTCTTAGCCTGGGTAGTGGAGGAGGAGGTGGACCTGGACCCTTTGGTGGCGATATTTGGGGTTTCAGAGAAGCCGGAGCTCATGGAGAGGAGGACGGCCGATGTCATGGCCTTCGCCTCTCTGATTGCACGGCGGCGAATTTAACTGGAGTGGCGGTTGGCATCGCCACCGGGGGTAGCAGCTTGGTTGGGTGACCTGTACGACTTCCTGTAGTTAGAAAAGATAAAGTATGAGTTAAGGGGCTCTGCAGATGTGTTTGAGAAAACGTGGGGGATATTTGTGACCGTGTTTGAGGAGCTGTTCGTCGCGGGGGTGGGGTGGGTGAAAAAGGGGAAAAATCTGTACAGACTTTATAGTTGAGTGTTGGGAAGTATGTTTCCCAGGGTGTTTATTCGCTGTAACCTGTTTTGATACATGTTTGTAATAAAATACATTTTTTTAAACATCAATAACTACGGTTGCAAAGCAATTTGTTGATTCTGAAGAGGTTTTGCAATTCCTGAGGATGTGATAAACTGCTATGTAGTTGCAAGTTTTTCTTTCTTCGGTGCTGGTCTGCTTTCAGAATGCCGTACAGCTTTTCACAGATCTACTTTATGTTGCAAACCGATTTGTAAAATCTGAAAATATGTATATTGCATTTCTAAGTGTTTTCACATTTTTAAATAAATGTGCCTTGGCTTTGAAAAGTGACATCAGTGCACTTGAAGAAAGTAAAACAAATAAAACGTTATCCATATTAATGCCTTTTTTGTTTTATATTTATTGAAGTCACGTTTTACTTTACCAGTCAGCATGGCAACACTTATATCATGACGCCAACAAGAGATTCATTAGAATAAACTTCTCGTCAGTCTTTTCATCTTGCACTCATCGGGGTAACTCGGAAGAAATTGCCAACCGTAACATTGGAAAAATAATTTATCATGCATGAGAAGGAAGGGAGTCACAGCAAATACTGGCGGTTGCCGAATAAATTGAGATGTTTTATTGCTGGAAACACTGGCTGGCAAATGTTCAGATTCAAATGCTGGGTAGTTAACTGTCCCATACTGCATTCTCCATGGCAATGCCTCCCTCAATCAAAGTCCATTGCCACCCAATCAGCACTTCCTTCTCTTGCAGTATAAATTGTTTTCCTCCCATTACCATTGTAATTGCTGCTGAAGGACATTGAAGTTTGAATTATAAATAATGACCTTTTAAAACAGAAAATATGAAAATAACCCTTGCATTTCAAGCGGATACGTTTTTTAGACCTCTGAGACAGTCAGTTTGAGATTTGAACACACCCACCTTTTGCATTGGACTTACCATCAGTTTAGTGGGCAGGAGATGAGTCAAAGTATCTTGTGAACTGATTTGAGAGAGAGAGGTTCTGTTAATGCACTCATCTACCATAATGATTGTTCATTGCTTGCACCAACATTTAATTCTTTTCCGTCAGAATTTTGCAGAAAACACCATGAACGAACTCCTTGGCTGGTATGGCTATGATAAGGTAGAATTAAAAGAAGGGGAAGACATTGAGATCAAGAACTACCCTGTGGATGTTGAGGGCCGCCAACATGTTTCTGTGTTGAAAGGTAAAGAAAGCCTCTGTCTTGCATCGTGTGTGCTCCTTTCATCTTGTGTTGCATGTGTTGGTTGACTATTGTTAATAACATCCCAGCCCTTCGCTTCCCCTTTGGAGCACGGCAGTCTTTCTGCAAAATTCACTTCTATTTTATTGTCTCTTGGAGGATAAGTGGTTGCATTGGACGCACAGAAGTTTATTTCACTTTAATTGCAGTTTTAGTTGAACACGTGTTATTTTATTTATAAACTTAATCCTCATTATAGTTGTGTCTTTTGTCTCCCAGTGTTGTTGATATTTAAGATTTAGTCTCAAAAGTTAAGTAAACATTTCAGGGGATTTTGCTTTCCATATTTTAATGTCAGTTTCTTTAAGAATGCTCTCAGTGTCAAAACAGCTGAGAATTTCTGAGAATTGAGAATGTATTCACTTTTCACAAGATTACATGAAATGTTGGGTTGTAGTTATGCAGTGGGATATCAGTGAACGCTTGAAGTTCTAGTCTGCAATTACTCTCTCTGGCATTTTAGTAGAAATAATAGCCAGGTTAAACTAAATGGGGTGATTCCTCCAACAGAATATCAGAGAGGAAATTTAGATATAAGTGCTTAGTGTTTGGAAACCAGCATCTTGTAGCAGGGCTTCAGTGCCCTCGATAAATAATAAACAAGCTGCTTTGTAATAACTAAGGATCATTTGTTCCAATTTTCAGCATCTGTTCCAAATGTGCATCACCAACCCATGTTGTTTTACTTCTGGAAGTATTTTAATTTGGATTTTAATCTTATCCCTTTCGTTCAAATGATAACTCTGGTCTTCATTCAGTCCTAATTTTAGTTGTGTTGATGAAAACAAAGTACATTTATTAAACAGGTATTTCTTCCCTCTCTGAGTTGGTGAACCAACACTGCAGAATACACAGGGGGCGATTCTCCGAGCCCCGCATCGGGCCGGAGAATCGCCGCAACTGCGCCACAACGCCCCGACGCTGGCGAGCGATTCTCCGAGGTGCGGCGCCGGCCGCGGACCGCTGGAATCGGTGGGGCCGCCGATTCTCCGGCCCGGATGGGCCGAGCGACCGTGCCGATACGACAGAGTCCCGCTGGCGCCGTACACCGCTGGTCACTGCCGGCGGGAACTCTGCGCGAACGGTCGGGGGGCGGCCTGTGGGGAGGGGAGGGGGGCACCTTCACCGGGGAGGGCCTCCAATGGGGTCTGGCCCGCGATCGGGGCCCACCGATTGGCACGCCGGCCTCTTCCCCCTCCCCCCCTCCAGGCCTACTTTATGGCGCGGCCTGCCCCTGAACACCGACGCCATGTTGGTCGGGGCCGGCGGGCTAAAGAAGTCCCCCGCGCATGCGCGGGTCGGCGCGGCTCAACTGCGCATGCACGGGTTGGTGCGGCGCCCATTTGGTGCCGCGAAAGGAGGCTGGAGCGGCGTGAACCACTCCATAGGGGGCCAGAATCGGTCGTACCCAGGCCCGGTTCGCTCCGTCATGAAACGCGACGGTGTTCACGACAGCGCAAACACTTGGGCTCCATATTGGAGAATGGCCCCCGCAATCTTCTTTTGCTGATTTGATACATATTCAGAAAGCCGTGATGCAGACTTCTGCAAGAACGTTAGCCAGTATTGAGAGATACAAGTAGAAAGTGCGAGAAAAAACTCAGCATGTGTTTTGAGCCAAATGGCTCTTCTTCAGAGCTGGAACAGTATTGAGAGATGTCTTATGATATTTTGTTGTTTACCTTATGTGAAAGCCCACAGAAATCAGTGTGTGTTCTATGAAACAAATGTCTTGCTATGAAGGGGGTCTCTTGATCAAATCATAATGTATGCCTTGCAATTGACTTTCAGCGTATTTAGAGGATATTAATTTTTCGCCAGTTTGAAGTGGCACTTCATTTTAAAATTCAATTTTGCTATTCCAGTTGGTATCTGGTAGATAGGGATACAGATTTTCTCTGTGCCTGCCCTGCTGTACCCTTGTGTATTTTGATTGTAAGAAAATAAGTGGATTGGATTTGATTTATTGTCATGTGTTCCAAGGTACAGTGAAAATTATTGTTCTGCGTACAGTCCAGACAGACTGCTCCATACATGAAAAACACCAGGCATACGATAAATATAAATGTAATGTAAATTGTAGACACCCTCATCGGGTGAAGCATACGGAGTGTAGTACTACTCAGTAGAGAAGATGTGTGGAGAGATCCGTTCAGTCCATAAGAGGGTCATTCAGGGGCCTGGTAACAGCGGGGATGAAGCTGTTTTTGAACTTGTTAGTGCCTGTTCTCAGACTGAGAGGTGGCAAATGGAGTTTAATGCAGAAAAGTGTGAGGTGATTCATTTTGGAAGGAATAACAGGAAGACAACTGGGCTAATGGTAAGATTCTTGGCAGTGTGGATGAGCAGAGAGATCTCGGTGTCCATGTACATAGATCCCTGAAAGTTGCCACCCAGGTTGAGAGGGTTGTTAAGAAGGCGTACGGTGTGTTAGCTTTTATTGGTAGAGGGATTGAATTTCGGAGCCATGAGGTCATGTTGCAGCTGTACAAAACTCTGGTGCAGCCGCATTTGGAGTATTGCGTGCAATTCTGTTCGCCACATTATAGGAAGGATGTGGAAGCATTGGAAAGGGTGCAGAAGAGATTTACCAGAATGTTGCCTGGTATGGAGGGAAGATCTTATGAGGAAAGGCTGAGGGACTGGAGGCTGTTTTCGTCAGAGAGAAGAAGGTTAAAAGGTGACTTAATTGAGGCATACAAGATGATCAGAGGATTGGATAGGGTGGACAGTGAGAGCCTTCTTCCTCGGATGGTGATGTCTAGCACAAGGGGACATAGCTTTTAATTGAGGGGAGATAGATATAAGATACCTCTCAGTCAGAGGTAGGTTCTTTACTCAGAGAGTAATAAGGGCGTGGAATGCCCTGCCTGCAACAGTAGTGGACTCGCCAACACTATGGGCATTCAAATGGCCATTGGATAGACATATGGACGATAAGGGAATAGTGTAGATGGGCTTTAGAGTGGTTTCACAGGTTGGCGCAATATCATAAGAACATAAGAACATAAGAATTAGGAACAGGAGTAGGCCATCTGGACCCTCGAGCCTGCTCCGCCATTTAATGAGATCATGGCTGATCTTTGTGGACTCAGCTCCACTCTCCGGCCCGTACACCATATACCCGAATGCCCGATGGAAGAGGCTGGAAGAGAGACTAACCCAGATGTGAGGGGTCTTTGATTATGCTGCCCGCTTTCCCAAGACAGCGGGAGGTGTAGACATTGGATGGGAGGCGGTTTCGTGTGACGGACAGGCTGTATTCACATCTCTCTATAGTTTCTTACAGTCTAGGGCCGAGCAGTTGCCATACCAGGCTGTGATGCAGCCAGATAGGATGCTTTCTCTGGTGCATCTATAAAAATTGGTAAGAGTCAATGTGGACATGCCGAATTTCCTTAGTTTCCTGAGGACGTATAGGTGCCGTTGTGCTTTCTTGTTTGTAGTGTCGATGTGGGTGGACCAGGACAGATTGTTGGAAATATACATACCTAGGAATCTGAAGCTGTCAACCATCTCCACCTTGACACCATTGATGCAGACAGGGGTGTGTACGATACTTTGCTTCCTGAAGTCAATGACCAGCTCCTTAGTTTTGCTGACATTGAGGGATAGGTTGTTGTCATTACACCACTCCACTAGGTTCTCTATCCCCCTCCTGTACTCTGACTCATCGTTGTTCGAGATCCGACCCATTACGGCCGTGTCATCAGAAAACCTATAGATGGAATTGGAGCCGAATTTTGCCACACAGTTGTGTGTGTATAGGGAGTATAGTAGGGGGCTAAGTGTTCAGCCTTGAACACTGTTGGATTGGACTGGATTTGTTTATTGCCACAAGTACCGAGGTACAGTGAAAAGTATTTTTCTGTGAGCAGCTCAAACAGATCATTTAGTACATGAAAAGAAAAGAAAATACATAATAGGGCAACACAAGGTACACAATGTAAATACATAGACACCGGCATCGAGTGAAGCATACAGGAGTGTAGTATTAATCAGGTCAGTCCATAAAAGGGTCGTTTAGGTGTCTGGTAACAGCGGGGAAGAAGCTGTTTTTGAATCTGTTCATGCACGTTCTCAGACTTTTTTTCTCCTGCCTGATGGAAGAAATTGGAAGAGTGAGTAAGCTGGGTGGGTGGGGTCTTTGATTATGCTGCCCGCTTTCCCAAGGCAGCGGGAGTGTAGATAGAGTCAATGGAGGGGAGACAGATTCGTGTTATGGACTGGGCGGTGTTCACGACTCTCTGAAGTTTCTTGCGGTCTTGGGCCGAGCAGTTGCCATATCAGGCTGTGATGCAGCCCGATAGGATGCTTTCTATAGTGCATCTGTAAAAATAGTAAGAATCAGTGTGGACATGCTGAATTTCCTTAGTTTCCTGAGGAAGTAAAGGTGCTGTTGTGCTTTCTTGGTGGTAGCGTCAACATGGGTGGACCAGGACAGATTTTTGGTGATGTGCACATCTAGGAATTTGAAGCTGTCAACCATCTCCACCTTGGCCCCGTTTATGCAGACAGGGGCATGTTAAGTAATTTTCTTCTTGAAGTCAATGACCAACTCTTTAATTTAGTTTTGCTGACATTAAGGGATAGATTGTTGTCATTACACCACTCCACTAGGTTCTCTATCTCCCTCCTGTATTCTGACTCGTCGTTGTTCGAGATTGAACTCACTATGGTCGTATCGTCAGCAAACTTGTAGATGAAATTGGAGCCAAATTTTGCCACACAGTCGTGTGTATATAGGGAGTATAGTAGGGGGCTAAGTACGCAGCCTTGCGGGGCACTGGTGTTGAGGACTATTGTGGAGGAGGTGTTGTTGTTTATTCTTACTGATTGTGGTCTGTGGGTCAGAAAATCGAGGATCCGTTGCAGAGTGGGGAGCCAAGTCCTAGGTTTTAGAGCTTTGATATGAGCTTGGCTGGGATTATGGTGTTGAAGGTGGAGCTGTCGTCAATAAATAGGGGTCTGATGTAGGAGTCCTTGTTGTCGAGATGCTCCCGGGATGAATTTAGGGCCAGAGAGATGGCGTCTGCTATGGACGAGTTGTGGCGGTATGTGAATTGCAGTGGATCTAGGCATCCTGGGGGTATGACATTGATGTGCTTTATGACCAACCTCTCGAAGCACTTCATTACGATTGATGTCAGGGCCACTGGATGGTAGTCATTGAGGCACGTTGCCTAGTTCTTCTTTGGCACCAGTATGATGGTTGAGGAGGTGTTGTTGTTTCTCCTTTTTGATTGTGGTCTATGGTCAGGAAGTTGAGTATCCAGTTGCAGAGGGAGGAGCAAAGTCCTAGGTTTTGGAGTTTTGATATGAGCTTGGCTGGGATTATGGGGTTGAAGGCAGAGCCTGATGTTGGAGTCCTTGTTGTAGGAGTCCTTGTTGTCGAGATCCTCCAGGGATGAGTGTAGAGCCAGCGAGATGCTCCAGGGATGAGTGTAGGGCCAGGGAGATGGCGTCTGCCTGGACTGGTTGGCAGTATGCGAATTTTAGTGGATCAAGGAATTCTGGGAGTATGGGGTTGATGTGTCTCATGACCAACCTCTCGAAGCACTTCGTAATTATAGATGTCAGGGCCACCAGACGGTAGTCGTTGAGGCACGTTTACTGGTTCTTCTTGGTGGTCTTCTTGAAGCAGGTGGGCACCTTGGAATGGAATAGGGAGAGGTTGAAGATGTCCGCGAACATCTTAGACATCCAGATGGTCCGCGCAGCATCTGTGTGCATGGCCAGGGACCTGTTGCTCTCTGAGGGTTCACATTGAAGAAGGCCAATCTGACTTTGGAAGATGTGACGGTAGGTATGGGTGTGTCCGACGCTGCTGGGGCAGTTGACAATGGTTTGATGGTTTCCTACTCTAAACGAGCATAGAATACATTGAGTTCATAGGGGAGGGGTGCGCTGCTGCTGGAGATTCATCTCGGCATTGCTTTGTAGCCCGTTATGTTGCAAGAACCGACGAGAGTCCTTGTCGTTAGTCTGTGATGGCTTTGTGGAGGTCGTACCTAGATTTTTTTGTGTAGGTCACCTGTCTTGAACGCCTCAGAACTGGCCTTCAGGGGAGGTCATGTCTCACTAACTTGTTAGAGTTTTTTGAGGAGGTCACATAGGTGATTGAAGCAGGTAGGGCAGTGGATGTTGTCTGTATGGACTTCAGTAAGGCCTTTGACAAGGTCCCTCATGGCAGACTGGGTACAAAAGGTGAAGTCACACGGGATCAGAGGTGAACTGGCAAGATGGATACAGAACTGGCTAGTTCATCGAAGGCAGAGAGTAGCAATGGAGGATGCTTTTCTGATTGGAGGGCTGTGACTCGTGGTGTTCCGCAGGGATCAGTGCTGGGACCTTTGCTGTTCATTGTATATATAATTGATTTGGAGGAAAATGTAGCTGGTCTGATTAGTAAGTTTGCAGACGACACAAAGGTTGGTGGAATTGCGGAAAGCGATGAGGACTGTCAGAGAATACAGCAGGATTTAGATTGTTTGGAGACTTGGGCGGAGAGATGGCAGATGGAGTTCAATCCGGACAAATGTGAGGTAATGCATTTTGGAAGGTCAAATACAGGTAGGGAATATACAGTGAATGGTAGAACCCTCAAGAGTATTGAGAGTCAGAGAAATCTAGGTGTACAGGTCCACAGGTCACTGAAAGGTGCAGCACAGGTGGAGAAGGTAGTCAAGAAGGCATACGGCATGCTTGCCTTCATTGGCCAGGGCATTGAGTATAAAAATTGGCAAGTCATGTTGCTGCCGTATAGAACCTTAGTTAGGCCACACTTGGAGTAAAGTGTTCAATTCTGGTCGCCACACTACCAGAAGGATGTGGAGGCTTTAGAGAGGGTGCAGAAGAGATTTACCAGAATGTTGCCTGGTATGGAGGGCATTAGCTATGAGGAGAGGTTGAATAAACTCGGTTTGGTCTCACTGGAACGACGGAGGTTGAGGGGCGACCTGATAGAGATCTACAAAATTATGAGGGGCATAGACAGAGTGGATAGTCAGAGGCTTTTTCCCAGGGTAGAGGGGTCAATTACTAGGGGGCATAGGTTTAAGGTGCGAGGGACAAGGTTTAGAGGAGATGTACGAGGCAAGTTTTTTTACACGGCGGAATAGTGGGTGCCTGGAACTCGCTACCGGAGGAGGTGGTGGAAGCAGGGACGATAGTGACGTTTAAGGGGCATCTTGACAAATACATGAATAGGATGGGAATAGAGGGATACGGACCCTGGAAGTGTAGAAGATTTTAGTTTAGACGGGCAGCATGGTCGGCACAAGCATGGGTGGCCGGAGGGCCTGTTCCTGTGCTGTACATTTCTTTGTTCTTTGTTCAGTAGGGAGTGAATCATGGTTTCCAGTTGGGGAACGTATGTACTATCTTCTTTAGCACGCAATCATGGACACACTTACTGATAGTGCTGTAGTGTTAACAGAAAAGACCAATGAACAGGTAGTAGATGTGTGTTCAAAAGACAATTTCACAGAAATCATAAAATAGTTCCAGCACTGAAGGAGGCCATTCAGCCCATTATGCCTGTACCACACACAGTCCCCTACCGAATGGACACAGGGAACTGCCCCGCTGCCACAGACACAGGGAACTTGTACTCACGCACACCGGGACCCCCACCCCACAAACACAGGGAACGTGGCGAATGCCTGGGAGCAGTGCACTGCTGGAGAAAAGCCCAAGCAGGCACCTCTTCTCTCTGCAGGCTGTATGTATCTGTTTGGCACTGGGGAGTTTCCTTTGCCAGGTTTATGTTGGTCTACTGTTGTAAACCTTGCCAATGAAATGTCATGTCAACGAAAGGGTGCAGATCTGAATGTGGGAAGACGATACAGTGGAGAAGCCTGCTAATAATATTTAAATGGGGTTCCCGGATTGCATGACTGAAACCCCATTACATCACTGGTGGGGACGATCACACTGCAAGACTTTGCCGGCACCAATTTTGTTTGTGGCAACTCGCAAGATTTCACGCTCCTCCCCCCATCATCGACATTTATGCCTGCGGCATGCAGGGGTGCAAATCCCCCCGCCCCGCAGGGTCTCTCCATATTATTCAGACCAAAATGAATAATTTCACAATTCTCCGCATTAAATTTCATCTGCCGCTTGTCTGCCCATTCCACTAACCGCCTGTGTCCCATCGGAATTTTACACCATAATCCTCAGTCAGGGCCCGGGTGAGGGGGTTGCGGATTGCACCCTGCTGGAGGTCAGGGCGATGGGGATGCGGATGGCACCCATTACTGGGGTCCAAATTCCAGGGGGTGGGGGGCAAGCTCATTAGCCGTCTAGCCTGTCTTTCAGGATGGTGGATGCCGAAAGGAACGAACCCAGTATATAGACAGTGCCGTTTGACAGGCTACTTAGCTAGTGATTCCTGTTCTGAACAGCAGCAATGACTGGTTCAGTAGAACGCGCCTTGTCCTTCTCCCCATGACTAGACTTGCGGAGTTGTCAGTCGTTGTCTGCTGTTGCGTTTGTCTTCTGCTTGGTGGTTGGATTGGACTTGGATCTGAGCCGTGTGCTGCAGCATGTAGGAGTGGATGGAGCTCAAGGCAAGTGCTTGGATTGCTGTGCCTCTGCATTATAATTGACCTCCCTGGCTTGCCTCACGTACACACCACACTCACAAACAAACAACCGCTCCCCTACAAAGGCCATTCCCCATCTCATTATAAAATCCTTGCACTGCTTCAACAATGCCTGGCCCCCTAGGGCCCTTTCCCTACTGCTTTAGCACTGAAGTCGGGAGGGGAAGGGCCCTGGGCAAAGAATTCATGGAATCATAAAATTCTTACAGTGCAGAAGGAGGCCACTCGGCCCATCGAGCCTGCACTGACCCTCTGAAAGAGCACCATACCCACGCCCCCACTCTATCGCCATAACTCCACCAAAACCTTTGGTAAATAAAGGGGCAATTTAGCGTGGCCAATCTACCTAACCTGCACATCTTTGGACTGTGAGAGGAAACTGGAGCACCCGGAGGAAACCCACGCAGACACGGGAAGAATGCACAAACTCCATACAGTCACCAAAGGTCGGAATTGAACCCGTTTATTTTGAGCTGTGAGGCAGCAGTGCGAACCACCGTGCCGCCACGGGCAGCACAGTAGCACAGTGGTTAGCACAGTTGCTTCACAGTTCCAGGGTCCCAGGTTCGATTCTGGCTTGGTCACTGTCTGTGTGGAGTCTGCACGTTCTCCCCGTGTCTGCGTGGGTTTCCTCCGGGTGCTCCGGTTTCCTCCCACAGTCCAAAGATGTGCAGGTTAGGTGGATTGGCCATGCTAAATTGCCCTGAGTGTCCAAAAAAGGTTAGGTGGGGTTACTGGGTTACGGGGATAGGATGGCGGCGTGGACTTAAATGGGGTGCGCTTCCCAATGGCCAGTGCAGACTCGATGGGCCGAATGGCCTCCTTCTGCACTATAAATTCTATGATTCTATAATTCTATGATTATCTGAACAGTAGAAAGGGGTTTTACTTTTGAGTTCTGCAACTAACCCCTACATTAACATAAGGTCAGTATTTCATCGGCCTGATTTAATTATAACATAAAGCAACCAAGTTGAAAAGTGGGTGCTCCACGTTCACATTTGTATCCTGGAATCTGCACTACCCTCCCTTTTCTAGTGAGAAGGGTTGATTGAGATATATTTGAATTAGTATAGCTATACTTACAAAATATTTTTTGCAAAATAAAATACAAATTTGCCTGCTGAAATTAAAAATGAGGAAGTAAATGAGAACGCGATGTGCAATCTGCAGTGAAAGGGCACATTGATTTCCAAGTCGAGCATTTCAATTATCAGCCACTTTAATGGGCTTTCATAGAGCTGCAGACTGGGGCTGGGGGCACGGGCAAATGTCCGGGTCCCTTCGGCAGACTAGCTCTTGGCAAATTGGGAAATGTCTACCAGTGGCCGCTGAAACCGTGAGTAAGGCACAACTCCCACTTTCTGCGACTCCAATCACAGCCTCATATTTTCCCCTCGGTCCCTCTCTCTGTCCACTCCCATTTTCCCAGTCGTTCCTCATGTGGTAGGCATGGGGATAAGGGGTCCAGAAACAGGAGAAGCACCAGGGTCCATGATTTCTCTTCTTGGCCCTGTTCACCGGTTACAATATTTGCAAATTTCATATCATCTTCAAATTTTGGAATTGTACCCTGTACCGCAAGGTTTAAGTCATTAGTAAATATCAGAAAGAGCAGGGGTCTTTACACCAACTCCTGGGAACTTTCACTTTAAACCTTCCTCCAGTCTGAAAATCAATCATTAACCACTACTCTTTATTTCCTGTCACTCGACTAATTTTATATTCATATCGCTACTGTCCCTTCTATTCCATGACCTCTAACTTTGCTCTCAAGTCTGTTGTGTGCTGCACAGTATCAAATACTTTTGGAAGTCCCACGTAAACCATATTAACAGCATCGCTCTCATCAAATGTCTGAGTTACCTCACCAAACAAAATCAAGCAATTTAGTCAAACATGATTTGCCCTTAACAAATCGTTAATTAACCCACATTTCCCCAAGTGACCATTGATTTTGTCCTGAATTATTGTTTCTATAATCTTCCCCACCACCAAGATTAAATATGATTTCCTCTTGCCAAGTAGGGATTGAGATATGAATTGAATGTACAATTTGATAGGTTGATCTGTGACAGTGGATAATGGCTTAATGGTCATTGTCTGGTCTTTTATGTTTTATACAAGTATGACCTGGATCTTCCCATGGAGCGGCAATTATCGTCAGATTGCCACTCCGCTTGAACTTTTCCACACCTCAACACTGCTTCGCATTTCTTCCAAAACAGGCTTCTACAGAAATACAACGTCCATCGTGGAGCTCTACTCACAGCGTTGTAGTGTCGGAAGGGAAGAGGAGTCTACAGCACTAATTTTAAAAATTCACTTACGGGATGTGAGCATTGCTGGCTAGGCCACCATTTATTGCCCATCACTAGTTGTCCTTCAGAAGATAGTGGTGAGCTGCCTTCTTGAACAATTGCAGTCTATGTGGTGTAGCGTAATGGTTGAATACAACTGAGTGGCTTGCTAGGCCATTTCCGAGGGCATTTAAGAGGGAACCACATTGTGTGTGGGTCTGGAGTCAAATGTAGGCAAGACCAGGTAAGGACAGCAGATTTCCTTCCCTAAAGGAGATTAGTGAACCAGATTGGTTTTTACGACAATCGTCAATTGTTTCATGGACATTATTGGACTTTTAATTCCAGATATTTTATTGAGTTTAAATTCTACCACCTGCCATGGTGGGATTTGAACCTGTGTCTCTAGATCACTACTCTGGGTCTCTGGATTACTAGTTCAATGACAATATCACTATGCCACCGCCTCGCCCAAGCTAGCATATGGGGCGGGATTCTCCGACCCCCCGCCGGGTCGGAGAATCGCCGGGGGGCGGCTTGAATCCTGCCCCCGCTGACCGCCGGATTCTCCGGCACCGGAGATTCGGCGGGGGCGGGAATCGCGCCGCATCGGTTGGCGGGGCCCCCGCGGCGATTCTCCGGCCTGCGATGGGCCGAAGTCCCGCTGCTGCAATGCTGGTCCCGCCGGCGAAGAATTGAACCAGGTCCCTTACCGGCGGCGCGAGCGGGCTCCGGGATCCTGGGGGGGGGGGGGGGCGATCTGACCCCGGGGGGTGCCCCCACATAGGCCTGGCCCGCAATCGGGGCCCACCGATCCTCAGGCGGGCCTGTGCCATGGGGGCATTCTTTGACTACGCGTTGGCCATGTAGGTCTCCGCGATGGCCGATGCGGAGGTGACCCCCCCCTGCGCAAATGCAGGGATGACGTCAGCAGCCGCTGACGCTCCCGCGCATGCGCGGACTCCCGCCGGGTAGCGGAGTCCCTTCGGCCCGGGCTGGCGTGGCACCAAAGGCCTTCCACGCCAACCGGCGGGTGGGCTACCACTCCGGGGTGGGCCTAGCCCCTAAAGGTGCGGGCTTGGCCCCTAAAGGTGCCACTCCATCCCACCGGGACCCCCCAGCCCCGCCAGGTAGGGGAAAATCTCGCCCATGGTAAATTTAAATATCCAGTGCGAATGTTAATGAATGGTTGAGTCGATGAGTAAGTGAACAGGTAGGTTGGTAGGTGCATGATGTAAGTAGGTAGGGCGTGTGGGAAGGGTGGTATATGTATTTCTGTGGCCACAAATGAGACTCCAGGATGGTAAGTGGCAGGTGGCAAGGGTTGTAGTCAGATCAGGGGCTAGTCAGGTCGGGTTAGGTTGGGGGAGGGAAGAGGATGAGGGGGAGACAGGTCTAGTCACGGAAAGTAGTCGGGTTGGGTCGAGGATAGTTGGGGGTCAATCCTGAAGTTAAACCATATTTGGACAGCTCATCCCAGCTCTGTTTAAGAAATGGGCTTCAAAGCGCACTCACAGTAAGCTTTGCACATGAACAGTGGGAGAGAGTACATCCACATCTGGAGTGAGACACAGTCGAAGTGAGTGTGAGTATCGGGAATTTTAAAAGTTGGAATTCAGTGCAGAGTGGGAAGAGGTGTTTTTTGATTTTCCTCCTTGCTTTTTAACTTTTTTAAATCTTCAATAAATGGTCTTGCCCTGCTTCAGCAGTTGAGGCTACAAGGGAGAGAGCGATTGGTATGTGGTGGGTAAGGTCATTTAAGTCTTTAGTATTTTTATCATTTATAGTTGAAAATACTTTTTGTGGTTTATATTCTGTAAGGCTATAATCGGTAATAACGGGGACTAGGAAAGAAGGACCTTAGAGTATTGGATATAATCTGATATCAAGCATCTTCCAGAGGTTTAATTTAAAGGAGTAAATCATGGCAGGAGAGCTCAAAGCTGTGGTTTGCTCCTATTGCACCATATAGGAAGCCGGGAACATTTCCAGTGCCCAGGGTCAGCATGTGTGCAAGAGGTGTCTCCAGCTACAGCTCCTGCAAGCCCGGGTTTCGGAGCAGTAGCAACAGCTGGGGACACTGTGGAGCATCCACAAGGCGGAGTGTCATAGACATATATCCAGTATAGGGAAGTGGTCACACCACAGGCTCAGAGTCCACAGGCATGGGTGAGCACATGGCAGAGGACGAGAGCTAGGCAGGCAGTGCAGGAATCTCCTGTGGTAATTCCCCTGAAAAACAGATATACCGCTTTGGATACTGTTGAGGGGAATTACCTCTTAGGGGAAAGCAATAACAGCCAAATTTGCTGCACCAAGGTGGGTTCTGCTGCAGAGGGGAGGAGTAAAAAGAATGGGAATGCAATAGCTATTGGGGACTTGATTGTATACGTACTTCTGTGGCCACAAATGAGACTCCAGGATGGTATGTTGCCACCCTGGTGCTAGGGTCAGGGATATCTCAGAGCAGTTACAGGACATTCTGGAGGGAGAGGGTGAACAGTCAGTGGTCGTGGTACACATTGGTACAAACAATATTGGTAATAAAAGGGATGAGGTTCTAAAAGCAAAATATAGGAAGTTAGGAAGAATGTTGAGAAGTTGGGCCTCACAGACAGTAATCTCAGGATTCCTATCAGTGCCACGTCCTAGTCAGAGTAGAAATAGCAGGATATAGCAGTTGAATACGTGGCTGAAGAAATGGTGTGAGGGGGAGGATTTTGGATTCGTGGGACATTGGGACCGGTTCTGGGGGACGTGGAACTACTACAAACTCAGCGGGTTACACCTGGGCAGGACCGGGACTGATGTCTGAGGGGGAGTATTTTCTAGGGTGACTGGGGAGGGTTTAAACTAAAAAGGTAGGGGATAGGAACCTAAGCAACAATTTAGAGGATGGGAATCAAGGACAAAAACAAAAAACGGAAACGGGAATGAGAAAAGTGATGGGGAGAGAAAGCAAGGGCTAGATTCAAACGGCCACGGTGAAAAATATTGGGAGCAGGATAAGTAATGTTTAAAAGACAAGCCTAAAGGCTATGTACCTTCACGCACGGAGCATTAAAAATAAAGCGGATGAACGAATCGCGCAAATATATGTAAACGGTACGATATATTTGGGATTACGGAGACATGGCTCAAGGGTGACCAGGGATGGGAACTAAACATCCAGGGGTGTTCAGTATTTACGAAGGACGGACAAAAAGGAAAAGACGGTGGAATTGCATTGCTGATTAAAGAAGAAATTAATGCAGTCGTGAGGAAGGATATTAGCTCCAACAGCGTTTGATAAGGTTCCCCACGGTAGGCTATTGCAGAAAATACGGAGGCTGGGGATTGAGGGTGATTTAGAGATGTGGATCAGAAATTGGCTAGCTGAAAGAAGACAGAGGGTGGTGGTTGATGGGAAATGTTCAGAATGGAGTTCAGTTACAAGTGGCATACCTCAAGGATCTGTTCTGGGGCCGTTGCTGTTTGTCATTTTTATCAATGACCTAGAGGAAGGCGCAGAAGGGTGGGTGAGTAAATTTTCAGACGACACTAAAGTCAGTGGTGTTGTCGACAGTGTGGAAGGATGTAGCAGGTTACAGAGGGATATAGATAAGCTGCAGAGCTGGGCTGAGAGGTGGCAAATGGAGTTTAATGTAGAGAAGTGTGAGGTGATGCACTTTGGAAGGAATAACAGGAATGTGGAATATTTGGCTAATGGAAAAGTTCTTGAAAGTGTGGATGAGCAGAGGGATCTAGGTGTCCATGTACATAGATCCCTGAAAGTTGCCACCCAGGTTGATAGGGTTGGGAAGAAGGCCTATGGCGTGTTCGCCTTTATTGGGTTCCGGAGTCAGGAGGTCATGTTGCAGCTGTACAAAACTCTGGTACGGCCGCATTTGGACATAGCTTTAAACTGAGGGGTAATAGATATAGGACAGAGGTCAGAGGTAGGTTCTTTACGCAAAGAGTGGTGAGGCCGTGGAATGCCCTACCTGCTACAGTAGTGAACTCACCAACATTGAGGGCATTTAAAAGTTTATTGGATAAGCATATGGATGATAATGGCATAGTGTAGGTTAGATGGCTTTTGTTTCGGTGCAACATCGTGGGCCGAAGGGCCTGTACTGCGCTGTATCGTTCTATGTTCTATGTTCTAAATGTTTCAGCCTTAAATTTTCACCATCATTGAGGATGAATTTGTTCTTGGAGCCTCCTCCTTCCATTAGTCATTTAATTGTCTATCACAATTTAGGATTAGGTGTGGCTGAACTGCAGAGCTTAGACCTGATCCAGTCATCATGGAATTGCTTAGATCTATCACATGTTGCTCCTGCTGTTTAGCATGCATGTAATCATGGGTTACAGTTTCACCTGGTTGCTACCTAATTTTTGTTTCTCTTCTGCATTGCTCACTGATCAGGATTGGTCCCCAGACTTAATGGCAATGCGAAAGTGAGGATACCGATTTTGACTGAATACAATTCCACTGTCCTGATGGCTCACAGCCATACCCAGTTTTAAGCTGATAGATCTGATCTGAAACTATCCCATTGAGCACACTGGTAGTGCCAAACAGCAAAGGGTGTAGTCGGTGCCATGCTCAATGCAAGCATGAGGGTATTAGATATTATAGACTAGAGGACCATATTTGTGAAAGTGGCCACAAAACCCATTCAGGTGACTGAAGCTTAACATGGGGTTGGGGACATTTAAACTAAGGACATTAATTGATGCTAATATGCTAATGACTGTGGCTAATATTTAATTAAACATGGATCTGAATAAGCGTACTTCATAGCCACCTATGAAGTTTAAACATCTCATTGTGCAAGGTTGAACCAGCCATTGAAGAAAATTGGCCGTGATTCTCCGACCCAGCGCCAGGTCAGAGAATCTCACGGGGGGGGGCACGGGAATCGTGCCGTGCTGCCCAATGCCGGCTCGCCGATTCTCCGGCGCCGATATTTGGTCTCCCGCGGGAACGCTGCCGTGCCAGTCAGGGGCTGTTGAAAGCGCCCCCCCCCGGCGATTCTCTGGGTCTCGACAGGCCGAGTGCCCGTCGATTCCCGCCGGCGTGGGTTACTCAGGTCCTACATGGTGGGACGTGGAAGGTGTGTCTGCGGGGGCCGGGCCCGTGATCGGGGCCTACCGATCGGCGGGTGGGCTGGTTCCGTGGGGGCCTATGTTTCTCCGCGCCGGGTCCCTGTAGGGCTCCGCCATATTGCCTGGGGGCCGGCGTGGAGACGGGAACCAACGCACATGCGCGGACTCAAGCCGGCCGTTGCGCACATGCGCGAACTCACGGGGACCACTCCGGTGCCAACCTAGCCCCCTAGGAAGGGGAGCATTCCTGATTATCAGGGACCGTTGACGCCGGAGTGGTTGGCGCCGCTTTTCATGCTGGCGTCAGAACTTGGCCGCGGGATTGGAGCTTTCCCAGCTGCTTTGGGCAGTCCCAAAGCACAAAGAACAAAGAAATGTACAGCACAGGAACAGGCCCTTCGGCCCTCCAAGCCCGTGCCGACCATACTGCCCGACTAAACTACAATCTTCTACACTTCCTGGGTCCGTATCCTTCTATTCCCATCCTATTCATATATTTGTCAAGATGCCCCTTACATGTCCCTATCGTCCCTGCTTCCACTACCTCCTCCGGTAGTGAGTTCCAGGCACCCACTACCCTCTGCGTAAGGGATCTGTTCTGGGGCCGTTGCTGTTTGTCATTTTTATCAATGACCTAGAGGAAGGCGCAGAAGGGTGGGTGAGTAAATTTGCAGACGATACTAAAGTCGGTGGTGTTGTCGATAGTGTGGAAGGATGTAGCAGGTTACAGAGGGATATAGATAAGCTGCAGAGCTGGGCTGAGAGGTGGCAAATGGAGTTTAATGTAGAGAAGTGTGAGGTGATTCACTTTGGAAGGAATAACAGGAATGCGGAATATTTGGCTAATGGTAAAGTTCTTGGAAGTGTGGATGAGCAGAGGGATCTAGGTGTCCATGTACATAGATCCCTGAAAGTTGCCACCCAGGTTGATAGGGTTGTGAAGAAGGCCTATGGAGTGTTGGCCTTTATTGGTAGGGGGATTAAGTTCCGGAGTCAGGAGGTCATGTTGCAGCTGTACAGAACTCTGGTACGGCCGCATTTGGAGTATTGCGTACAGCTCTGGTCACCACATTATAGGAAGGACGTGGAGGCTTTGGAGCGGGTGCAGAGGAGATTTACCAGGATGTTGCCTGGTATGGAGGGAAAATCTTATGAGGAAAGGCTGATGGACTTGAGGTTGTTTTCGTTGGAGAGAAGAAGGTTAAGAGGAGACTTAATAGAGGCATACAAAATGATCAGGGGGTTAGATAGGGTGGACAGAGAGAGCCTTCTCCCGCGGATGGAAATGGCTGGCACGAGGGGACATAGCTTTAAACTGAGGGGTAATAGATATAGGACAGAGGTCAGAGGTAGGTTCTTTACGCAAAGAGTAGTGAGGCCGTGGAATGCCCTACCTGCTACAGTAGTGAACTCGTCAACATTGAGGGCATTTAAAAGTTTATTGGATAAACATATGGATGATAATGGCATAGTGTAGGTTAGATGGCTTTTGTTTCGGTGCAACATCGTGGGCCGAAGGGCCTGTACTGCGCTGTATCGTTCTATGTTCTATGTTCTAATGTGGAATCTGTGTGGATCGAGCTGAGAAACACCAAGGGGCAAAAAAAGTTAGTGGGCATTGCATACAGACCCTCTAACTGTAGTGGTGAGATTTGGGAATGGCGTTATTCAGGAAATTAGAGACGCATGCCATAAAGGAACATCAGTAATTATGGGTGATTTTAATCTGCCTATAGATTGGGCAAATCAAATTAGTCACAATCCTGTGGAGAAATGCCTGGAATGTGTTGCGGGCAGCACAGCATCACAGTGGTTAGCACTGTGGCTTCACAGCGCCAGGGTCCCAGGTTTGCTGGGTCACTGTCTGTGCGGAGTCTGCACTTTCTCCCCGTGTCTGTGTGGGTTTCCTCCGGGTGCTCCGTTTTCCTCTCCTAGTCCAAAGACGTGCAGGTTAGGTGGATTGGCCATGCTAAATTGCCCTTAGTGTCCAAAAAAAGGAGGGGTTATTGGGTTAAGGGGATAGGGTTGAAGTGAGGGCTTAAGTGGGTCGGTGCAGACTCGATGGGCCGAATGGCCTCCTTCTGCACTGTATGTTCTATGTTCTATCCGTTTCTTGACCATTACATTGATGAACCAATTAGCGAACAGGCCATCCCAGACTGGGTACTGTGAAATGAGAACAGAATTATTAGCAATCAAGTTGTGTGAGACCCCTTGTGGATGAGCAACCATAATATGATAGAATCTTTCATCAAGATGGAGAGTGACAAAGTTGATTTTGAGACTAGGGCCCTGAATCTTAATAAAGGAAACTACAATGATATGAGGCTATGATCGATTGGGGAATGTTACTGAAAGTGATGACTGTGGAGAGGCAATGGCAAACATTCAAGGAGCGCATGGGAGAACTGCAGCAATTGTTTATTCCTGTCTGGCAGAAAAGTAAAATGGGAAAGGTGGCCAAACCATGGTGTACAAGGGCAATTAGAGATAGTATTTGATCCAAGGAAGAAGGATACAAATTGACCAAGAAAATCAACTGGGAGCAGTTCAGAATTCAGCAAAGAAAGACCAAGGGATTGATTAAGATGGGGAAAATATTTTTTGATTTGATTTGATTTATTGTCACACGTACCGAAGTACAGTGAAAAGTATTTTTCTGCGGCTAAGGGAACGTACACAGTACGTAAAAGAAAGGGGTCCTGTTGAGAGAGCTCACAGAGAGTCGTCATGCTCCGGCGCCAACTTGGATCAGAGCGCGAGAGTCAGCTTGCAGGGAACATAAAAACTGACTGTAAAAGTTTCTCTGGGACGTGAAGAGAAAAATATTGGTGAGGACAAATGTCCCTTGCAGTCAGAAATAGGGGAATTTATAATGGGGCACAAAGAAATGGCTGAACAATTAAACACATACTTTGGTTTTGTCTTCATAAATGAGGACACAAATAAGATGCCAGAAATGTTGGGGTATGCAGGGTTTTGTGAGAGGGAGGAACTGAATGAGATCAATATTAGTAGAGAAATGGTGTTGCAGAAATTGATGGGATAAATCCCCAGGACCCCTGGGGGGGCACGTTAGCTCAGTGGTTAGCACTGTTTCCTCACAGCACCTGGGTCCCAGGTTCGATTCCGGCTTGGGTCACTGTCTGTGCGGGGTCTGTATGTTCTCCCCGTGTCTGCGTGGGTTTCCTCCGGGTGCTCCGGTTTTCTCCCACAAGTCCCGAAAGACATGCTGTTAGGTAATTTGGACATTCTGAATTCCCCCTCTGTGTATCCGAACAGGCGCCGGAGTGTGACGATTAGGGGATTTTCACAGTAACTTCATTGCAGTGTTAATGTAAGACTACTTGTGACAATAAAGATTCTTGTTATTATAATCTACATCCCAGAGTACTTGAGGAAGTGGCTCTTGAAATAGTGGATGCATTGATGGACATCTTCCAGGATTCTATATACTCTGGAACAATCCCTAAAGATTGGAAAGTAGCTAATATAACTCCACTATTTAAAAAGGGAGGTAGAGAGATAACAGGGAATTATAGACCAGTCAGCCTGACGTCAGTAGTGGAGAAAATTCTAGAATCCATTATCAAAGATTTTATAGCAGAGCACTGAGAAAACAGTGGCAGGATCGGACAGAGTCAGCATGGATTTATGAAGGGGAAATCATGCTTGACAAATCTGCTGGAATTCTTCGAGGATATAACTAGTAGAATTGATATGGGGGAGTCAGTGGATGTGGTATATTTGGTCTTTCAGAAGGCTTTTGACAAAGTCTCAGATAAGAGATTAGCGTGTGACATTAAAGCGCATGGCATTAGGGTTAGTGTATTGAGATGGATAGAAAACTGGTTGACAGAGAGGAAACAAAGAGTAGGAATGAACGGTTCTTTTTCAAATTGGCAGGCAGTGACGATTGGGGGACCGCAGGGATCGGTGTTGGGATCCCAGCTATTCAAAACATACATTAATGATTTAGATGAGGTAACAAAATGTAATATCTCATATTTGTTGAGGGAGATTGAGCTTGAGGAGGATGCAGAGATCCTTCAGTGTCAGATTTGGACAAGTTGAGTGAGTGGGCAAATACATGGCAGATGGGGTATAATTTGTATAAATGTGAGGTTATCCATTTTGGGAGCAAAATCGAGAAGGCAGACTATTATCTGAATAGCATAAATTAAGAGAGGGGAATGTGCAATGAGACCTGGGTGTCCTCATATACCAGTTGTTCCAGGTGTTCCAGGCAGTAAAAAACGCAAATGGTATGTTGGCCTTCATAATGAGAAGATTCGAGTACAGGAGCAGAGATGCGCGGGAGGAGAGAGCCGGGACAGTGAAAACAGCGCCGGAGGAGAGAGCCGGGAGATTTAAAAAGCGAGGGAGGAGAGAGCCGGGACAGCGAAAAGAGCGCCGGAGGAGAGAGCTGGGTGATTTAAAAAGCGCGGGAGGAGAGAGCCGGGACAGCGAAAACAGCGCCGGAGGAGAGAGCCGGGAGATTTAAAAAGCGCGGGAGGAGAGAGCCGGGACAGCGGAAACAGCGCCGGAGGAGAGAGCTGGGTGATTTAAAAAGCACGGGAGGAGAGAGCCGGGACAGCGAAAACAGCGCCGGAGGAGAGAGCCGGGAGATTTAAAAAGTGCGGGAGGAGAGAGCCGGACAGCGAAAACAACGCCGGAGGAGAGAGCCGGGAGATTTAAAAAGCGCGGAGAGAGCCGGGACAGCGAAAACAGCACCGGAGGAGAGAGCCGGGAGATTTAAAAAGCGCGGGAGGAGAGAGCCGGGACAGCGAAAACAGCGCCGGAGGAGAGAGCCGGGACAGCGAAAACAGCACCGGAGGAGAGAGCCGGGAGATTTAAAAAGCGCGGGAGGAGAGAGCCGGGACAGCGGAAACGGCGCCGGAGGAGAGAGCTGGGTGATTTAAAAAGCACGGGAGGAGAGAGCCGGGACAGCGAAAACAGCGCCGGAGGAGAGAGCCGGGAGATTTGAAAAGCGCAGGAGGAGAGAGCCGGGACAGCGAAAACAGCGCCGGAGGAGAGAGCCGGGTGATTTAAAAAGCGCGGGAGGAGAGAGCCTGGACAGTGCTGGGAGAGGTGAGTGCACAAAAGGTGTGGCAGGAGTGCCTTTAGACACGGAGTGCTGATTGGAACAGAGTGCATCTGAGTTTAGGTGAGTGACTGAGTTCGGGTTAGTGGCGAGAGAGGGCTGTGTTTTTGTTCGTGTTCGGGTTTATCCTTGAGGTTCTACAAAGAAATTTTTAAAAAACAATAATATTTAAATTAATTAATTAGTTGAATATGGCTGGACAGGTGATGTGCTGTTGCTGTATGATGATGGAACTGAGACCGTCAGTGACCACATCTGCAGCAAGTGTTGGCTGCTCGAGGAACTTTGGCTCAGAATTGATAGCTGGAGACCGAGCTGCACACAGTGCGGCACATCAGGGAGGGGGAACATTACCTGGACGCTTTGTTTCAGGAGGCAGTCACACCCGGTAGAATAAGTACTGTTAATTCGGACAGTGGTCAGGGACAGAGTTGTGTGACTGCATGGGAGGCAGGTAGGGGGATCCTGAGTTTAGGAGTTGAGGAGCCTCAGCCCTTGACCTTGTCCAACAGGTATGAGGTACTTGCTCCCTGTGTGGATGAGGAAGAGGGCTGTAGGGAGGATGCGTTGACTGACCACTGCACCGTGGTACAGGAAGCCATTCAAGAGGGGGGAGCAAAAAGACAAGTGGTAGTTGTAGGGGATTCTATAATTAGGGGGATTGATGGCATCCTTTGCAAGCCAGATCGAGAGTCCCGCATGGTATGTTGCCTGCCCGGTGCCAGGGTGAGGGACATCTCTGATCGGCTTGAAATGATTTTGGAGAGGGAGTGGGAGGATCCAGTTGTTGTGGTCCACGTTGGGACTAACAACATAGGTAAGACTAGGAAAGAGGACCTGTTTGGGGATTATCAAACACGAGGGACTAAATTAAAGAACAGGTCCTCCAGGGTTATAATCTCTGGATTACTACCCGAGCCACGTGCCAATTGGCATAGGGTTGAGAAAATTAGAGAAGTTAACACGTGGCTAAAGGAGTGGTGCGGGAAAGAGGGATTCCATTTCATGGGGCATTGGCATCAGTTCTGGGGCAGGAGGGACCTGTACCGTTGGGACGGTCTTCACCTGAACCATTCTGGGACCAGTGTTCTAGCGAATAGGATAAATAGGTTGGTCACAAGGACTTTAAACTAGCAAGTTGGGAGGAAGGGAAATGTAAAGCTATGGACAGTATAATGGTTAATGGAGATCAAGGCAGCAGGTTACGTGACAGGTTATTATGTAGAGATATGGGTTCAAAGACAAGGAAAATTAGGAGAAAGGGTAAGAGGAAAAATAAATTGCGAAAAGTTACTGATCAAGGTGTTAGGATTCATAACAAAGACATAAAAAACAGCATAAGTGTACTTTACCTGAATGCTTGTAGTATACGGAATAAGGTGAATGAGTTGATGGCGCAAATCATCGTGAATGACTATGATTTAGTGGCCATGACTGAAACATGGTTAAAAGATGGTCACGACTGGGAGTTAAATATCCAAGGGTATCAGACTATACGAAAGGATAGAATGGATGGTAAGGGCGGTGGTGTAGCTTTGTTGTTTAAGGATGGCATCCGGGCAATAGTAAGGGATGATATTGGTGCTATGGAGGACAAGGTTGAATCAATTTGGGTGGAAATCAGGAATAGTAAGGCGAAAAGGACACTGATAGGAGTAGTCTATAGGCCACCAAATAGTAACAGGATGGTAGGGCAGGCAATAAGCAAAGAAATAACGGATGCATGTAGAAATGGTACAGCGGTTATCATGGGAGATTTTACTCTGCATATCGATTGGTTTAACCAGGTTGGTAAAGGCAGCCTTGAGGAGGAGTTTATAGAATGTGCCCGGGAATATTTCCTGGAACAGTATGTAATGGAACCTACAAGGGATCAAGCGGTCCTAGATCTGGTCCTGTGTAATGAGGCAGGATTGATTAATGATCTCATAGTTCGGGATCCTCTTGGAAGGAGCGACCACAATATGGTAGAATTTAAAATACAGTTGGAGGATGACAAGGTAAAATCAAACACTAGTGTTTTGTGCTTAAACAAAGGTGATTACAATGGGATGAGAGAAGAACTAGCTAAGGTAGACTGGGAGCAAAGACTTCATGGTGAAGCAGTTGAGGAACAGTGGAGAACCTTCCGAGCGATCTTTCACAGTGTTCAGAAAAGGTTCATACCGACAAAAAAGAAAGACGGTAGAAAGGGGAAAAATCGACCGTGGATATCTAAGGAGGTGAGGGAGAGTATCAAATTGAAGGAAAAAACATACAAAGTGGCAAAAATGAGTGGGAGACTAGAGGACTGGGAAGTCTTTAGGAGACAACAGAAAGCTACTAAAAAAGCCATAAAGAAGAGTAAGGTAGACTATGAAAGTAAACTGGCTCAGAACATAAAAGCAGATAGTAAAAGCTTCTACAAATTTCTAAGACAAAAAAGAGTGGCTAAGGTAAATATTGGTCCTTTGGAAGATGAGAAGTGAGATTTAATAATAGGAGACGGGGAAATGGCTGAGGAGCTGAACAGGTTTATTGGGTCAGTCTTCACAGTGGAGGACACATAACATGCCAGTGACTGATGGAAATAAAGATATGCTAGGTGAGGACCTTGAGATGATTGTAATCACTAAGGAGGCAGTATTGGGCAAGCTAATGGGGCTAAAGGTAGACAAGTCTCCTGGCCCTGATGGGATGAATCCCAGAGTGTTAAAAGAGATGGCTAGGGAAATTGTAAATGCACTAGTGATAATTTATCAAAATTCACTAGACTCTGGGGTGGTCCCAGAGGATTGGAAAGTAGCAAACGTGACACCACTGTTTAAAAAAGGAGGTCGGCAGAAAGAGGGTAATTATAGGCCGGTAAACTTAACTTCGGTTGTAGGGAAAATGCTGGAATCTATCATTAAGGAGGAAATAGCGGGGCACCTGGAGGGAAATTGTCCCATTGGGCAGACGCAGCATGGGTTCACAAAGGGCAGGTCGTGTCTGACTAATTTGGTAGAATTTTTTGAGGACGTCACCAGTGCAGTAGATGATGGGGAGCCAATGGATGTGGTATATCTGGATTTCCAGAAAGCTTTTGACAAGGTGCCACACAAAAGGTTGCTGCATAAACTAAAGATGCATGGCATTGAGGGTAAAGTGGTAGCATGGGTAGAGGATTGGTTAACTAACAGAAAGCAGAGAGTGGGGATAAATGGGTGTTTCTCTGGTTGGCAACCTGTGCCTAGTGGGGTCCCTCAAGGATCAGTGTTGGGCCCGCAGTTGTTCACAATTTACACAGACGATTTGGAGTTGGGGACCAAGTGCAATGTGTCAAAGTTTGCAGACGACATTAAGATGAGTGGTAAAGCAAAAAGTGCAGAGGATACCGGAAGTCTGCAGAAGGATTTGGATAGGTTGGGTGAATGGGCTAGGGTCTGGCAGATGGAATTCAATGTTGCCAAGTGTGAGGCTATCCATTTTGGGAGGAATAACAGCAGAATGGATTATTATTTAAACGGTAAGATGTTAAAACATGCTACTGTGCAGAGGGACCTGGGTGTGCTGGTGCACGAGTCGCAAAATGTTGGTGTGCAGGTGCAACAGGTGATTAAGAAGGCTAGTCGAGTTTTGTCTTTCATTGCTAGAGGGATGGAGTTCAAGACTAGTGAGGTTATGCTGCAATTGTATAGGGTGTTGGTGAGGCCGCATCTGGAGTATTGTGTTCAGTTTTGGTCTCCTTATCTGAGAAAGGACATATTGGCACTGCAGGGAGTACAGAGGAGATTCACTAGGTTGATACCAGAGTTGAGGGGATTAGACTGAAGTAGGAGGAGAGATTGAGTAGGTTAGGATTGCACTCATTGGAGTTCAAAAGGATGAGGGGTGATCTCATAGAGACCTAGACAGGGCAGATTCAGGAAGGATATTCTTGATGGTGGGGGTGTCCAGAACCAGGGGTCACAGTTTGAGGGTACAGGTAGACCATTTAGGACAGCGATGAGGATACATTTCTTCACCCAGAGTGGTGAGCCTGTGGAATTCATTGCCACAGGAAGTGGTTGAGGCCAAAACAATGTATGTTTTCAAGAAGCAGTTAGATATAGCACTTGGAAAAGCCGAGAAGCAGGGCAGCCACCACGGGCGGTGATTATGAGGCTCCAGAAGTTTGTGGAGATGGAGAAGAACCTGTGGTGGGCCAGGGAGAAGCAGAATTGCGAGTGGGAGGGAAACTGGGTCTGAATTTACCTCGATATCGGCGCGGAGCTGGCGAAGAGGTGTGGTGGATTCAACAAGGCCAATGTAGTGCTATACCAAAGCCAAATTTGGTTTGGGGTATTGTACCCGGCGAATCTGTGGGTACTTTTGATGGTCGAGAGTATTATTTTGAAATGTCAGAAGAGTCCAGTGATGTCATAAAAGACCATAAATTGGAGGAGAACTGAATGTCGATGGGAGATGGAGGAGCTGGAACTGCAGGGGTTGGAAGATGCAGGTAGTTTGGGGGGCCAGAGAGTAGTTTTCTTTTGGGTGGGGCGATTTTGTTGTTGTTGTTTGTTAAGAGGCTATAAGTTTGCAAGGGGGCAGCTGCCCCCCACCCCCCCAAACCTTCTGTGATGTTTATATTTTTTGGAGGGCGTGAGCTGTGGTTTTGGATTGTCTTTGTTTGTGTGGGTGAGGGTGGAGTCTACAGGGAGCCATTTGCACAGACCAAGGAGGGAAGGTGGGGAGAGGGGTAGGTAGGAGGGCCTTTGGGCAGGAGCTGCCATGCTGGGAGGTAACATTGGTGAACGGAAGTGAGGTGGGGGGAGATGGCCGTGGGGGATGGCCAGGTAGAGGTGGGTGGGGAGACGGGACGCGGCACGGCAGAGTTGGAGATTGAACAAAGTCATGGGCGGAGAAGGGGATCATCTTGGATGAACCCGGTTCAGGGCAAAATGAAAGGAGGTAGAATCGGAGGCGGATGATGGCGGACGGTAGAGGGGAGTGGGGGTGTAAGCCTCCGGTAAGGTTCAATACATGGAACATATGGGGGCTGGATGGACCGGTGAAGAGGTCTCAGGTCTTTGTGCACCTGAGGAGTTGGAATGTAGGGGTGGTCTTTCTGCAGGAGACACACCACCGAGTGAAGGATCAAGTCAGGTTGAGGAAGGGATGTGTGGTCCGGTATTCCACTCTGGGTTCGAATCAAGGTCTTGGGGGGTGCCCATCTTGCTGAGCAAAATGATGCGGGTATGTAGGGGCACAGGAAGTGCTGTACCCGGGTGGGAGGCATGTGATAATGAGTGGGGTGCTGGAGGGGACGCCGGTGGTGCTAGTGAATGTATATGCGCTGATTTGGGAATACGTGGGGTTTGTGAAGGGGTTTCTGTGAATGTTTCCGGACTTCGATACACATCAGATGATTATGGGGGGCGATTTTAACTGTGTGCTGGAACTGAGGATGGACAGGTCAAGCCCCACGCCAATGGGAAGGTCGAGGATGGCAGAGGAGTTGGGAGGGTTTATGGAATGCATGGGAATGGTGGACCCGTGGAGGTGGACAAGATGTATTCGAGAGCTCCCACCAAGGATGGGTTGGTGGAGAGAGAAAGGTTACAGGAGCAGTTTGAAAGGCTTCAACGGGAAAGGCAGTGGGGCAGCTACGGAGGGTAGGGGGCTGCAGTATGAATATGGAGAGAAGGCGAGCCGCATGCTGGGCCACCAGCTACGAAGGCAGGCCGTGTCTAGGGAAATTTTTAGGGTGCGGACAGGGAAGGGGGAGATGGTGTCGGAGCCGGGGAAGATTAATGAAGCATTTCGGGAGTATTATGAGAAGCTGTACAGGGCTGAGCCGGGTGGTGAGGAAGGAGATATGGGACAATTCTTGGACAAGCTGGAGTTCCCAAGGCTGGATGAAGAGAGGAGGCAGGCACTGGAGGAGCCGTTGGGGCTGAGTGAGGTGATAGATAGCATAAGAGGGATGAAGTTGGGGAAGGGAGATCTATAAGGAGTTCTTGACGGAGTTGGCACCGCATTTGCTGGGGATGTTTAGCAAAGCGTTGGAGAAGGGGGAGCTACCGAAGACATTGATACAGGCCTCAATTACGCTAATCTCGAAGAGGGGGAAGGACCTGTTGGAGTGTGGGTCATATAGGCTCATTTCACTGCTAAATACAGATGTGAAATTGTTGGCCAAGTTAGTGGTGGGGATGATGGAGGGGTGTGTTCCAGGATTGGTTGCAGAGGACCAAACAGGCTTCGTAAAGGGCAGGCAGCTCTCCAGTAACTTCAGGAGGCTGCTTAACGTGATTATGACCCCGCCGGACGGCGGATACTGGAGGTAGTGGTCTCTATGGATGCAAAGAAGGCCTTTGATTGGGTGAAGTCGAGGTACCTGTTTGGTATCCTGGAGGGTTCGGGTTTGGCCTGAAGTTTGTGGTGTGGGTGCATCTGATTTATGTGGCCCCAGTGGTGAGTGTATAGACAAATGAGATGAGTTCACGTCGTTTTGGGATGCACAGGGAACGAGGAAGGGGTGTCTGCTGTTGCTGCTGTGTTCACACTGGCGATAGAGCTCTTGACGATGGCCCTTAGGGGGTCAGTGGAGTGGAGGGGATTGTGAGGGGGAATAGGGATCACCAGGTGTCACTGTTTGTGTCGGACTCGCTGGTGAGTATGGGGAGAGTTATGGATATACTGGAGAGGTTCGGGGCCTTCTCAAGATTAAGTGGAATGTCGGAAAGAGTGAGGTGTTTCTGGTGATTCTGGGTCGTGGGCCCAATCTGGATGTATTGCCATTTAGGGTAGCCAGGGACAGGTCCAGGTGATGGGGGAGAGGGCGGCGATGCACAAGTGGAATCTGACGATGTTGGTGAAGGAGGTTCGGGGGGGATTTTAGGAGGTGGGATACGCTGCATCTGACACTGATGGGGAGGGTCCAGGTGGTTAAGATGAACGTGATGCCGAGGTTCCTGTTCATATTCTAGACCCTCCTGATCTTTATCCCTCAGGCCTTTTTCTGGAAATTGGACACAGCGATCTCGGAGTTTATATGGGCGGCGAAGGTGCCAAGGGTAAAGAGGGCACTGTTACAGAAGCAGAGGCAGAAAGGGGGGTTGGTGCTACCAAGCCTGCTGCATTACTACTGGGCGGCAAATGTGGAGAAGGCGAGAGGGTGGTGGAAAGGAGAGTGGTTAGAGTGGGTTAAGATGGAGGAGGAGTCCTGTGGAGAGTCCAGCCTGGGGGTCATGGTGACAGCGTCGCTTCCGCTGGCGCCGGGGAGGTACACGGTAATCCCGGTGGTGCAGTTCGCAATCAATGTGAGGAACCAGTTGAAAAACACTTTAGGATGATGGGGATGTCAGTCATAGCACCGGGATGGGGAAATCACAGGTTTAAGCCGGGGGAGACGGATGGCATGTATAGGAAGTAGAGGGAGACGGGGCTGGTGAGGGCGAGGCATTTGTACTTGGAAGAGAAGTTTGCCGGTCTGGAAGAGCTGCGGGAGAGAGTGGAGCTGCCAAAGGGAAGTGAATTCTGGTATATGCAAGTGAGGGACTTTGCGCGGAAGGAATGGAGAGGCTTCCCGAGCTGCCAGAGTATACCTTACTGGAGCGGTTGCTGCTCCCAGATGTGGAGGAGGAGGGCAGGATTGGTGATATAGATGGTTGGCTGGGCAACAAAGTGGTAAGGATCAAAAGTAAATGGGAGGAGCTGGGGGGGGGGGGGGGGGGGAGATAGGATGAGGAGTGTTGGATGAGGCGATGCGTAGGGTAATTTCCACAGGGTCAGCACATCAGGACTCCCATGGGGTCCCAACGTGCATCTTGGGTCGCATGTCTGATCCCCCATGTTCAGAGAGTGGAAGATCTGAGCCACTATTTCAGAAACCTGTTGGTGGATTGTAACTGTTGGTAAAGAACCAGCATGCAGTGTGGTTCCAGCTACTCAGGACATGGTTTTTACTATTCCAAATGTCGCTGTTGTTAATTATTACAGACAATGCGTAGCTAATTTGCAGCCATTATATTCAAACACGTTCAATTTGTGGTTTTACTGCATCTCCCAAGATTATTTGGGGGATTAACATATTGGTCTTTGTTTCATGAGTAAGGTTTAATTTAGAAAATTATGTCATTGTGTTGGGAACAGGAAACCATGTAGAACCTTTTGACAAGAACAGAGGATGCCCGAAAACATCAGGTCTGTCAGCATCAATTAGGAGAGAAACAGAGTTAATAGGCACGATCTAACCTCAATTAAATGTCTGTTCTGGGTGGGATTAGCAGGGTCGTTCCCACTGCTTAGTGCCGGGAACGATCCCACAATGTAATGTCACTCTGTCTTGTTTTCGAGCCCCAGCGGGGAATGCCCCCTGAGGTCGCACTTCAGCGGCATTGTCTGCACAAAGGAGCTCCGATGAGCAGAATTCAAGTGGTGCCCCAATTTCTCAACTCCGAACCCCCCCCAAACCTCACAACTCACCTGACCCCCGCACCCCGCCACATACCGGCAGGGCACTCCTGGACCCAATCCCTGACACAGGCGCAATGCCAGCTCATCACCGTGGCATTGCCAGCCAGGCACCCTGGTACTGCCCCTGCCCGGGTGGCACCAGCAGTGCCAGGACCCTCCCATAGTGAGTTGGGGGTGGGGAGAGATCGGTGATTGTTTCAGGAGCATCGGGGATGGCGTCCCGTCTGTCACTACACTGGGGAGTTCCGGAAAACAGAGCACCCCCTGTACAAAAAAGGGGCTCTGTGCGGCCTTGGTCGCGCATACCTCTTTCGGGCCCCTTCTACCAAGCGAGACACTTTGAATAGCCATGTGTTTATCGGCACTGCGAGCGCCGGGAAACATGATACTCCTCGAACTGCCTTTCTGCAGCTGTTACACTATCTCTAATTAACAATGCCACCCCCCCCCCCCCCCCCCACCTCTTTTACCACCCTCCCTAATCTTATTGAAACATCTATAACCAGGGACCTCCAACAACCATTTCTGCCCCTCTTTTATCCAAGTTTCCGTGATGGCCACCAGTTCGAAGTCCCAAGTACCGATCCATGCCTTAAGTTCACCCACCTTATTCCTGATGCTTCTTGCCTTGAAGTATCCATGCTTCAACCCATCTCCGTGCCTGCAAGTACTCTCCTTTGTCAGTGTTCCCTTCCCCACTGCCTCATTACACCCTTTGGCGTCCTGAATATCGGCTACCTTAGTTGCTGGACTACAAATCCGGTTCCCATTCCCCTGCCAAATTAGCTTAAACCCTCCCGAAGAGTACTAGAAAACCTCCCTCCCAGGATATTGATGCCCCTTTGGTTCAGTTGCAACCCGTCCTGCTTGTACAGGTCCCACCTTCCCCAGAATGCGCTCCAATTATCCAAATACCTGAAGCCCTCCCTCCTACACCGTTCCTGCAGCCACGTGTTCAGCTGCACACTCTCCCTATTCCTAGCCTCGCTATCACGTGGCACCGGCAACAAACCAGAGATGACAACTCTGTCTGTCCTGGCTTTTAACTTCCAGCCTAACTCACTAAACTTGTTTATTACCTCCACACCCCTTTTCCTACCTATGTCGTTGGTACCAATGTGCACCACGACTTCTGGCTGCTCCCCCTCCCCCTTAAGGGTCCTGAAGACACGATCCGAGACATCCCTGGCCCTGGCGCCCGGGAGGCAACATACCTTCCGGGAGTCTCGCTCCACTTCGACCACAGAATCTCCTATCTATTCCCCTAACCATTGAATCTCCTACAACTATTGCTTTTCTATTCTCCCCCCTTCCCTTCTGAGCCCCAGAGCCAGACTCAGTGCCAGAGACCTGGCCGCTAGGGCCTTCCCCCGGTAGGTCATCCCCCCCCAACAGCATCCAAAACGGTATACTTGTTTTGAAGGGGAACGGCCACGAGGGATCCCTGCACTGTCTGCCTGTTTGTTTTTTTCCCCCTGACTGTAACCCAGCTATTCTTGTCCTGTACCTTGGGTGTGGTTACCTCCCTGTAACTCTTCTCAATCACCCCCTCTGCCTCCGGATGATCCGAAGTTCATCCAGCTTCAGCTCCAGTTCCCTAACACGGTCTTTGAGGAGCTGAAGTTGGGTACACTTCCCACAGGTATAGTCAGCGGGGACACCGGTGGTATCCCTCACCACCCACATTCTACAGGAGGAGCATGCAACTGGCCTAGCCTCCATCCCCTCTTACCTGACAGAATATAGCTGCCCTGTGGACTAACTAGATCTCCGCCCCCCGACTCTGCTCCCAGTCAGCTACACTTTCTGTAAACTCCTGGCTCTCTTCTCACTCTTTGCGGAAATGTCGGAAACAAAATGAAAGGAGCACCTTACTCCCTCCTCACCTAACTCCCTCGGTCACCAAACTCTTACTATAGCACTCAAATGCACCAAATTCAGCACTCAGAGCAAAAACTACTGAGGTAGTATGGGTTGAAGTCAGAAATAGGAAAGGAGCAGTCACCTTGTTAGGAGTTTTCTATAGACCCCCCAATAGTAACAGAGATGTGGAGGAACAGATTGGGAAACAGATTTTGGAAAGGTGCAGAAATTACAGGATAGTAGTCATGGGTGACTTTAACTTCCCAAATATTGAGTGGAAACTCTTTAGATCAAATAGCTTGGATGGGGTGGTGTTTGTGCAGTGTGTCCAGGAAGCTTTTCTAGCACAGTATGTAGATTGTCCGACCAGAGGAGGGGCAATATTGGATTTAGTACTTGGTAATGAACCAGGGCAAGTGATAGATTTGTTAGTGGGGGAGCATTTTGGAGATAGTGACCACAATTCTGTGACTTTCACTTTAGTAATGGAGAGGGATAGGTGCGTGCAACAGGGCAAGGTTTACAATTGGGGGAAAGGTAAATACGATGTTGTCAGACAAAAATTGAAGTGCATAAGTTGGGAAAATAGGCTGTCAGGGAAGGACACAAGTGAAATGTGGAACTTGTTCAAGGAACAGGTACTACGTGTCCTTGATATGTATGTCCCTGTCAGGCAGGGAAGAGATGGTCGAGTGAGGGAACCATGGTTGACAAGAGAGGTTGAATGTCTTGTTAAGAGGAAAAAGGAGACTTATGGAAGGCTGAGGAAACAAGGTTCAGACAGGGCATTGGAGGGATACAAGATAGCCAGGAGGGAACTGAAAAAAGGGATTAGGAGAGCTAAGAGAGGGCATGAACAATCTTTGGCAGGTAGGATCAAGGAAAACCCCAAGGCCTTTTACACATATGTGAGAAATATGAGAATGACTAGAGCGAGGGTAGGTCCGATCAAGGACAGTAGCGGGAGATTGTGTATTGAGTCTGAAGAGATAGGAGAGGTCTTGAATGAGTACTTTTCTTCTGTATTTACAAATGAGAGGGGCGATATTGTTGGAGAGGACAGTGTGAAACGGATTGGTAAGCTCGAGGAAATACTTGTTAGGAAGGAAGATGTGTTGGGCATTTTGAAAAACTTGAGGATAGACAAGTCCCCCGGGCCTGACGGGATATATCCAAGGATTCTATGGGAAGCAAGAGATGAAATTGCAGAGCCGTTGGCAATGATCTTTTCGTCCTCACTGTCAACAGGGGTGGTACCAGGGGATTGGAGAGTGGTGAATGTCGTGCCCCTGTTCAAAAAAGGGATTAGGGATAACCCTGGGAATTACAGGCCAGTTAGTCTTACTTCGGTGGTAGGCAAAGTAATGGAAAGGGTACTGAAGGATAGGATTTCTGAGCATCTGGAAACACACTGCTTGATTAGGGATAGTCAGCACGGATTTGTGAGGGGTAGGTCTTGCCTTACAAGTCTTATTGACCAAGCATGTGGATGAAGGTAAAGCAGTGGATGTAGTGTACATGGATTTTAGTAAGGCATTTGATAAGGTTCCCCATGAACAAACGAACAAACAAAGAACAAAGAAATGTACAGCACAGGAACAGGCCCTTCGGCCCTTCACGCCCGTGCCGACCATGCTGCCCGACTAAACTACAATCATGGTAGGCTTCTGCAGAAAATAAGGAGGCATGGGATAGTGGGAAATTTGGCCAGTTGGATAACGAACTGGCTAACCGATAGAAGTCAGAGAGTGGTGGTGGATGGCAAATATTCAGCCTGGATCCCAGTTACCAGTGGCGTACCGCAGGGATCAGTTCTGGGTCCTCTGCTGTTTGTGATTTTCATGAATGACTTGGATGAGGGAGTTGAAGGGTGGGTCAGTAAATTTGCAGACGAAACGAAGATTGGTGGAGTTGTGGATAGTACGGAGAGCTGTTGTCGGCTGCAAAGAGACATAGATAGGATGCAGAGTTGGGCTGAGAAGTGGCAGATGGAGTTTAACCCTGAAAAGTGTGAGGTTGTCCATTTTGGAAGGACAAATATGAATGCGGAATCCAGGGTTAACGGAAGAGTTCTTGGCAATGTGGAGGAGCAGAGAGATCTTGGGGTCTATGTTCATACATCTTTGAAAGTTACCACTCAAGTGGATAGAGCTGTGAAGGAGGCCTATGGTGTGCTCGCGTTCATTAACAGAGGGATTGAATTTAAGAGCCGTAAGGTGATGATGCAGCTGTACAAAACTTTGGTAAGGCCACATTTGGACACTGTGTACAGTTCTGGTCGCCTCATTTTAGGAAGGATGTGGAAGCTTTGAAAAAGGTGCAAAGGAGATTTACCAGGATGTTGCCTGGAATGGAGAGTAGGTCTTACAAGGAAAGGTTGAGGGTGCTTGGCCTTTTCTCATTAGAATGGAGAAGGATGAGGGGCGACTTGATCGAGGTTTATAAGATGATCAGGGGAATAGATAGAGTAGACAGTCAGAGACTTTGTCCCCGGGTGGAACAAACCATTACAAGGGGACATAAATTTAAGGTGGAAGGTGGAAGATATAGGAGGGATATCAGAGGTAGATTCTTTACCCAGAAAGTAGTGGGGGCATGGAATGCACTGCCTGTGGAAGTAGTTGAGTCGGAAACATTAGGGACCTTCAAGCAGCTATTGGATAGATACATGGATTACGGTAAAATGATATAGTGTAGATTAATTTGTTCTTAAGGGCAGCACGGTAGCATTGTGGATAGCACAATTGCTTCACAGCTCCAGGTTCCCAGGTTCGATTCCGGCTTGGGTCACTTTTGGATGTGCGGAGTCTGCACATCCTCCCTGTGTCTACGTGGGTTTCCTCCGGGTGCTCCGGTTTCCTCCCACAGTCCAAAGATGTGCAGGTTAGGTGGATTTGCCATGATAAATTGCCCTTAGTGTCCAAAATTGCCCTTGGTGTTGGGTGGAGGTGTTGAGTTTGGGTAGGGTGCTCTTTCCAAGAGCCGGTGCAGACTCAAAGGCCCGAATGGCCTCCTTCTGCACTGTAAATTCAATGATAATCTATGATTAATAAAGGTTCGGCACAACATCGTGGGCCGAAGGGCCTGTTCTGTGCTGTATTTTCTATGTTCTATGTTCTAAATGCGCTTGCTAGGGGACTTTGTCCCTTTTGGGAGAATCGTGCCCAACATGTTGGAATAAGCATACTCCTGTTTTGCCATTACAAATCCAATAAGGTGCCATGCTGGATGATGCATCTTTCAGTTCTGTTTGATTTAATTCATCAGTTCAGGTACTCCGGAGTTAATAATGTTCCACTAATAAGGTTTGAAAGAAATGCAGTCAAGTCAAGAATCTTGCTGTTCAGCTCTTCGGTTTATAAGCAGAGTCTCTGTACTCTCTTGTACCTAACAATTTGTACTTCATCTTGTAAGGTAGGCACAAGATCATGGACGGAATTATACATGAAATGATGAATCTATCTTGCTTCTGCCACCATAAAGATGTCAAAAACTTAAAAATTCAAAGAAATTGATGTGCAGCTTGAAAATGAATAAGTAGACATGACTGCCCTTTGAGTGACCTCGGCAGATCTTAATTTGCTATGGTTAACAATATTTGCACATTTAGGGTGTCACTCAGATCAGGTTATTAGTGGGAATTGTTATTAGGCCCGTGCGGCACGGTAGCACAGTGGTTAGCACTGTTGCTTCAAGCACCGGGGTCCCAGGTTCGATTCCCGGCTTGGGTCACTGTCTGTATGGAGTCTACACGTACTCCCCGTGTCTGCATGGGTTTCCTCCGGGTGCTCCGGTTTCCTCCCACAAGTCCCAAAAGACGTGCTTATTAGGTGAATTGGACATTCAAAATTCTCCCTCTGTGTACTCAAACAGGCGCCGGAATGTGGTAACTAGGGAATTTTCACATTAACTTCATTTCAGTGTTAATGTAAGCCTACTTGTGACAAAAAAATTATTTAAAAAAACAATACTGCTCCTCCTGGCCCTGCAAAGAAAAATTTTAGACTGACCCGAAGGTCCGTCCTTTCTACTGGTGACGGTTTCCTCTGCTCAGACCCAGTTAGAATGACATTAATATAAAGTTGTGAGGCTTCTGCTTCAGATACATGCCTTATCTGCCTGCGCTGTGCATCAGCATCTAAGCAGCCAAGTGATCTTCTTGTTTTCAACTGCCTACCTGTTCAGTGTACGGGTCGAATTAAAAATCATCTACTGTGACCTTAAATGCATGGACCATCTCTAAGACCACTTATGCACAACACCAGAGTAGGTTTGCAATGTTTAAAGCTGATTCACTTTCAAAATAACTATAAATACATAACATTTATACCCAAACAGTTCTTCAAATAGTCTAAAAACAAAATAAAACTATTAAAAAGAAAGCCTGCACCCTCGGAGGAAGATCTGATAAAACAAGGAAGGCAAGAATAAAAGCTTTAATTGTGAATTTCGTGCAACTTCTATCAAATTGAGATTTTCAACCAATTGTTCAACATTTGCATCTGATTTTGTTTGATGCAGCCTATGTCTCAATCACCTGGCTGGGGTAACAGAATTGATGTGCTGCAGTATCATCTGATTTTAGCAATGAGAAAAGATGTTTCTGAAATTGTGCATCGCAACAGCTGTGCGATTACTCGCAGCAGGCACACGCTCAGATCAATGCTGTGACATTGAGTGGCTTAGGAACAGAAGGATATGCCACAGTGCGATTCTGCAGCTGGTAATCTAACAATTGAGCTGAGAGTGAGCAACGGATCCTTTGCTGCTATTTGAGAGTGCAGTTGCAGCTTTATTGAGAAGGATCTCAGTGGGACCACTACAATACGCAAGAAGATTCCTCCTGATTATCTCTTTGGAGTTAAAGCCTCTGTGCAATGACTTGAGGTGCATGTTTCGTCCGCCTTTGTTTAATTTCTACCGCCCAATTATTTTTGCAGAACAGGAATAAAAAACACATTTTCCCGTGCAATGATGATGAGCTAGGGTGATGTTGTATGCATGACTTTCGAGTCCCCAAATGTTGGCGTACATTTCAAGTAGCGCCTTATCTCTCTCATGCAATGGCCACTGTTAGACTGTGAAAGTAAATGGTGGGCTGGATGGTTTATTGTGCCGCAAATTGACAGTCAAAATTGTATCCAGCTCCTCAGGAGCAAAAAGGTTTCCTGAGATCTGAAAAGGCACTCTACCACACTGACTGCCTTCAGCATATGAAAACCCCCTGAGGTGGTCAGGATATAAGCAAAATGAGAATTGCCTTCAGCATATGAAAAGCCCTGAGGTGGTCAGGATATAAGCAAAATGAAAATGTCAAGAGGCAAACTAAATTAGTGGCTTGTCTCAGGGAGTGAAATTGGAGGAAATGAGTTTGGGGAGTCAGTGGACAGGACCTCCTACTGTGGTTGACAGACATTGAACTGGGCTGGAAAGCGAACAGCTGATAAAGACTGTTGCCAAGGTTGCTGCTATCCAGCTTGTTTAGTCAGGCGTGCCTGCATGAATGAGTTGGCAGGACTTCCGCTACATGGTCCAAGTCAGCTGACATCTATTTAAATGTATTGAGAATTTCTCCAAGAACTAAGAATATCAGAGCCAGAACATCTTAAGGCTCTTAATTGCTCTTGGCATAAATTCATCCAATGTTTGCTTATCAGCAGTTAAACTTCTTCAAAGGACAGTTGAGCAGATGAATATAACATTGTATCATATAATGTTCCTGTTGATATAGCTAAGTGCAGTCTCTGCCTCTCACTGCAAGTCATTTCAGAGATTTGTTAGTAGCATTATAAAACAATTCAACAGCGTACAATCTTTCTGTATCCCATCACATCACACTTTCTATGTTATTGTGCTGAGCGTTGAAACCGTCCCCAATTTATACGCTCAGCACCCTTTTCACACAGAACAGCACTCACCATGAGCCACACCACAGATGATCTTTAGGTAATATATTTAATAACTGTGTCTGGCATCCATCTGTAAATGGCAATATCGTCATGTTCCTAGCTGTGATTGGGAATTGTCTGTATGTTCCTTCAATAGATTACTGTCTTTTGTATATAATAAAAATAATCTGTATTGTCACAAGTGGGTTTACATTAACACTGCAATGAAGATACTGTGAAAATCCCCGAGTCGCCACACTCCGGCGCCTGTTCCGGTACACAGAGGGAGAATTCAGAATGTCCATAATTACCTAGCAGCACGTCTTTCGGGACGTGGGAGGAAGCTGGAGCACCCGGAGGAAGCCCACACAGACACGGGGAGAACGTGCAGACTCCGCGCAGACAGTGATCCAAGCCGGGAATTGAACCTGCGACCCTGCGCTTTGAAGCAACAGTGCTAATCACTGTGCTACCATGCTGCCCCTGTTGACTGATAAGTATAAATGCATTGAACACTTATAAGCATCAAAATGTTGATCCCCAAGTGTGATGATCATGTGCCATAAGACCATAAGACATAGGAACAGAATTAGGCCACTCGGCCCAACAAGTCTGTCTCCACCATTCAATCATAACTGATATTTTTCTCATCCCCATTCTCCTGCCTTCTCCCCATAACCCCTGATCTCCTTATTAATCAAGAACCTATTTATCTCTGTCTTAAAGACACTCAGTGATTTGGCCTCCACAGCCTTCTGCGGCAAAAAGTTCCACAGATTCACCACCCTCTGGCTGAAGAAATTCCTCCTCATCTCTGTTTTGAAGGATCGTCCCTTTAGTCTGAGATTGTGTCCTCTGGTTCTAGTTTTTCCTACAAGTGGAAACATCCTCTCCACTCTATCCTATCCAGGCCGCGCAGTATCTTGTAAGTTTCAATAAGAAAGTTTTAAGAAAGCATACGGAATGCTTGCTTTCATTGGATGGGGCATCGAGTATAAAAACTGACAAGTCGTGCTACAGTTGTATAGAACCTTGGTACGGCCGCACTTGGAATATTGAACACAATTCTGGTCACCACACTACCAGGAGGATGTGGAGGCTTTGGAGAGGGTGCAGAGGAGGGTGCAGGATGTTGCAGGTTTTTTACGCAGAGGGTGGTGAGTGCCTGGAACACGTTGCCAGGGGAGGTTGTGGAAGCAGATACATTAACGGCGTTCAAAAGGCATCTCGACAAACACATGGATAGGATGGGTATAGAGGGATACGGCACAAGGAAGTGCTTAAGGTTTTGGAAAAGGTTGGTATCATGACCGGTACAGGCTTGGAGGGCTGAAGGGCCTGTTCCTGTGCTGTATTGTTCTTTGTAAGATTGCTCCTCATCCTTCTAAACTCCAAGGTGGATTGGTGGATTGGCCATGATAAATTGCCCTTAGTGTCCAAAATTGCCCTTAGTGTTGGGTGGGGTTACTGGGTTATGGGGATAAGGTGAAGGTGTTGACCTTGGGTAGGGTGCTCTTTCCAAGAGCCGGTGCAGACTCGATGGGCCGAATGGCCTCCTTCTGCACTGTAAATTCTATGCATATGTCTAATTGTACAGGCCCAGAGTCCTCAATCGTTCCTCATACGACAAGTTCTTCATTCCAGGGATCATTCTTGTGAACCTCCTCTGGACCCTTTCCAAGGATAAAACTTCTCACAATACTCCAAATGGGGTCTGACCAGAGCCTTGTACAACCTCAGAAGTACATCCCTGGTCTTGTATTCTAGCCCTCTAACACGAATGCTAACATTGCATTTGCCTTCCAAACTGCCTACTGAGCCTGTATGTTAACCTTAAGAGAATCTTGAACAAGGACTACCAAGTCTCTTTGTGCTTCTGGTTTCCTAAGCATTTCCCTATTTAGAAAATAGTCTATGCCTCCATTCCTCCTTCCAAAGTGCATAACCTCACACTTTTCCACATTGTATTCCGTCTGCCACTTCTTTGCCCACTCCCCTAGCCTGTCCAAGTCCTTCTGCACCCACCTGCTTCCTCACTATTACCTGTCCCTCTACCGATCTTTGTATCATCTGCAAACTTAGCAACAGTGCCTTCAGTTCCTTCTTCCAGGTCATTAATGTATATTGTGAAAAGTTGTGGTCCCAGCATAGACCCCTGAGGTACTCCACTAGTCACAGGCTGTCATCCTGAAAAAGACCCCTTTATCCCCACTCTTTGCCTTCTGCCAGTCAGCCAATCCTCTATCCATGCCAGGATCTTACCCTTAACACCATGTGCTCTTAACGTATTTAACTGTGTCCTATGTGGCACCTTGTCAAAAGTTTTCTGAAAATCTAAATAAATCACATCCACTGGTTCTCCTTTGTCTAACTTCCTTGTTGCCTCCTCAAAGAACTCTAACACATTTGTCAGACATGACCTCCCTTTGATGAAGCCGTGCAGACTCAGTCCTATTTTACCATGCACTTCCAAGTACTCCGCGATCTCATCTTTAATAATGGACTCTAAAATCTTACCAATGATTAAAATTGGGCTAACTGGCCTATAATTTCCCATCTTCTGCCTCCCTCCCTTCTTAAACAGTGGTGTTACATTAGACACTTTCCAGTCTTCTGGGACCCTCCCTGCCTCCAGTGATTCCTGAAAGATCACCACCAATGCCTCCACAATCTCCTCAGCTATCTCTTTTAGAACCCTGGGGTATAGTCCATCCGGTCCAGGTGACTTATCCACCTTCAGACCTTTCAGTTTCACCAGAACGTTCTCTTAGTGAAGGCCACTAAATTCATCTGTACCCCCTGGTTCTTCTGGAGCTCTGGTATCCTACTGGTGTCTTCCACCATGAAGACTGATGCAAAGTAACTGGACAAAGTCAAAGTAACTCTGCCATTTCTTTGTTTTCTATTATTACTTCTCCAGCCACATTTTCCAGTGGTCCAATGTCTATTTATGCCACTCCTTACCTTTCATATTTTGAAAAAAACTCTTCCTATCCTCTCTTATATTACTAGCTAGCTTGCACTCATATTTCATCTTCTCCCACCTTATTGCTTTTTTTCGTTGTCCTATGCTCACTTTTAAAGGCTTCCCAATCTTCTGGCTTCCCACTAATTCTCACCACGTTGTGTGCTTTTTAGCCCCGTTTTCTGCACTGAAGAGCTCAGCTCACCACAACACTCAATGCAGCGAGAGATGCTGTACCCATCTCTCGGGCCCCCAACGCGACCCCTAACCCCCCCCCCCAAGCCCCAATTAACTATAAGGGGGTCCCTGGGCCTCCCCCCGCATTCCTCACACGAATGCAGGGCGCACCCCGGCCTGATCACAGCCGCACAAAGAATGGCAGCTTGGCCCCGCCAATCTGACACAATGATAATGCCCCTTCCAGCTGGCAGTGCCACCTGGGCACCTTGACAGCAACAGGCTGGCACCCATATGGGACTGCCAGGGTGTCAGGCTGGCAGTCCAGATGCCCAAGTGGCACCAGCCGTGCCAGGGTACCAGCCTACACAGAGGGCATGCACCTCGGTGCCTCCAATGCCCTGGGAGACCTCCACAAGTGCCGTTCCGTCGGTCCCCGTTTGTGGAGACCAGCACTTAGCGGCGCTCGTCCGAGGTCGCCAAGACGAGGGAGTTCAATCCCATGCCTTGGTTAGATCTCGGGAATGCATATTTGAGTGAGATTAACTGTCTCACTCTAATATGCAGATTTTCCAGAAAGTGATCCCAATGGGATCCACATCGCAACAGCGCATTAGGATCTCACAAGGCGTGGCGAGCTGGATAAATCCAAGAAATGGGACCTCCCGGCATCTACCGGTCACATTGCGCTGTGCGCGCTGCTTTTTGGGCACGATGCAACCAGTAGATTTTGCCGCTAATGTCTGAGCTATCTTGATTTTAGTTGGTTTGTCCCAGTAAAAGTTTCAAAAAGTGACATCTAGTCCAAAAGTTTTCTTTCCATTGGCATAGTGGGGATTCATTTATTTTTGAAACATTATTGGTCTCTACAGGGACTGTAACAAAGTGGGCACTCATCTGAAATCTCAATGGTGAGATGGGAGTCTTGAATTTTCCAGAATTTAAACCAACAGAGTTTCATATTTACTTCTGCCGTATTCACAGTAAATCAACATGGTTATCCTTAATGCACAGACCTTTCTAGAGAGGACAAATTTATCTCTTGGTGCCTTGGAACAGCTAATAAAGGTTAATTTGAAGGCTGTGGCAGAGGAATTATGTGTTGCCTTGAATCAAGAGCTGGGAGAGCAGAGATTGTTGAAGTCGTGGTTCAGCACCTGAAGCTGAGGAATTATAGGGTAGTTAGGTTGAATTAGCAGAAATTGAGTAAGAAAAAGAGAAAACAAAATGTGAAAAAAAAGAATTAGAAAGAGGAAGAAAGTAAAGGGAAAGGGAAGTGAAAAATAAATTTGAATTCAAAAGAGAAAGGGAGTGAAGGAAAAATGCAAATAAGCTTGAATTAGATTTGGCGAAATGCTCAAAGCTTGTACATTGGGATGGGAAGGTAAGGCTAGCACAATCAACAACGCATTTTTTTGATTTGGTAAAGAATATTTACTTCATACCTACATTTAGTGAGGAAAGAGTAGAAATGTACATAGAGTCATTTGAGAAAATTGCTGCAAAACTGAACTGGCCTAAAGATTGTACTGTGCTCCAACAGTGTGTTTCTATGGGGTATCTTTGGAGGTTATTAATCTTTTTCAGAAGAGTAATCAAGTTACTATGATCGAGTAAAGAATGCTGTTCTCAGTGCCTATGAGTTAGTACCAGAAGCCGACAAACAGAATTTAACCCATTTGTAAAGAAAACAAAGTCAAACCTTTGTGTGATTTGCTGGAGATAAGGAAATGGTATCTGATCGATGGTGTCGATCGCTGAGGGTTGATTAATACTTTGAGAACCTGAAGGAAGTGATCCTGATGGTAGAATTTTAAAATAGTATAGGTCCCACCGAGATGAATGCCAAGTTTGTAAAATAAAGGATGCTCCAGAAATGTCAGAAGATTATGAACTGACTCACATACATATTAGTAACTGGCCCCAGTTTGGAAACTCTCCGATATACTGGAGAGAGAAGGGGTTTGATAATGAAAATAAATCTGCTTCTAGTGAGGAAGAAGGCAGGGTGAAAAGACCAGTCAGTGCTCCTCAGGTTGGGAAAGAAGGTTTGGAGACTATGTTCGATTCAGAGGGACATGTAAAGGCTGAATGTTGCAAATTGACAAACAAACCCATAGCATTGGTACAGTTGAATAGTGTCTTTCTCGAGCACACTTTCCTAATGGGTAACACTTAAGACAAGCTGATAAGCTCAGTATTTAGCGATGGAGTAACAGGAAATTACATAGGAACATACAAATTAGGAGCAAGAGTCGATCATTTAGCCCTTTGAGCCTACTCCCCAATTCAACAGGATCATGGCTGATCTGATTGTAATCTCAAATCCACATTGCTACATACCCCCAATAACCTTTCTTGCTTATCAAGAATCTATCTACCTGAAAAATACTCCGATTCTGTTTCAACCATCTTTTGAGGAAAAGATGATCCAATGCTTTTCTTTAGCTGCGGTGTCCCCAGTTTTGTTTGGTGAAGCAACTTGATAGTTAACCTTAGAGATATAGGAACAATCCAATCACTGGTGGGGGCAGGTGACATAAAACTTGCTCCAAAAGGTTTGCTAAATAAAGAGATATTGATACAGGACGTTGTTGGAAATTGTTCACCCATTCTTTTGTATCAGTTTAATTTAAAACGTGACTGTGTTAATGCTCTTGCTAATGTGGTCATTCCTGATTTACCTATGGAACGGATTTCCTATCAGGAAACTATTTTCCGCGCTGAGGTATTGCTGGCTCCAGTGGTTTGCAGAAAGCCTGCCGAGGCTGCTGAAACTGGAATTTGACAGATAAATTTGGAAAATTGGAAAAACCAATTACTTTTTGTAAGCCTGATGTTAAAATTGATGTTCTGACAAGAGATGTGTTGAAAGAGTCAAAAACCTGGCCTGCTTGTTTCAGGACATTGGAGCATCAGACCAAGGAAGAAAAGTTAATGGCATTAGAGAAGTTTTGAAACAGCTTGAATTAAAAATGTAGAGAAAGCATATGTGAGAGAGGGAAAAGCTGATAGCGACAGTACCCACAGTTAGTGATGAGACGAAGGAAAGGCATGCTTTGATGGAAAGGCTGAATGTTAATGCAAAGGAACTGCAACAATGAGTACATGCTCTTGAATGCAAATTAGAAGTTCAGTAAAAGGAAATTACAACTTTTACCAAAATTGAAGAGGAAAAGATCAGGAAAGCTTGTGAACTGAATCAATGATTATCAAACTCTCTTAGCTGAACATCAAACTAATCTTAGTCAAATTCTTAAAGCAGCCAGAGAGGACTTCATTCAGTAGGAAATGATCCTGCATTTGAATGAGAGGTGAATTCAATTGTCTGCACAAGTTCAGGTGATTGGATGATTAATTTTTCCCCCTGAGATTTGCACATTAAAATCCTGCAGGCCAGAAAGTAAATGGATATCAGGAATTGAAATATGAGTAAAATCATTTAGAGCCTCTTTAAAAGGTGAAAGTTCTGAAACTAGCAACAAAAACGCAGTGGTGGTAACCAGGTGCCCTGATTTAAAGAAAAGCAAGGAAAACTGCCAAATTCAAAGAGTTAGAAGCAGTACGGTGAGGAAATAACAAATATACAAAATGGGAGCAGAAGTAGATCATTTGAACTCTCCACCTTGCTTCGTTATTCAATTAGATCATGGCTGATCTGATCATATATCAAATTCCACAATCCCACAATCCTATTTGTAATGATATGTATATAGGCATAACACTAAAGGGTTAATTATTACATCTCATTGTAATTCAAACACTAGAGGGCACCACCAATTCCCAGTATAAATATCAAAGCTCAGGGAATCCTGGGTAGTGTTAGCAGAGGAGAGAGACAGATCACAACTGAAGGACTATTTTAGATTAGAGAGAAGTAGCATGTGGACTTCATTAGTTTATACTTAATCATCGATTATAGTTTAACAGACTCAGTCTTACTTTATTAATAGTTACAGCTCTGTAGAGTGTGCAAAATCTTTAATTTAGTCGTTATTCAATAAATCAGTTTTGCTTCAAGTTAAAGATTGGTGCTTCCTTTATCATCAACTCATCAGTCCATTCAGAAATATGAGGCAAAGAGTAGCGACATATTATCACAAAGTGTAATATAACACTATCTACTGCCAATAACCTTTGATTCTCTCACCTAACAAGACTCTATCTATCTCCTCCTTAAAAATATTCAATAATCTCACCTCCACCACCTTCACCTCCACCACCTTTTGAGGTAGAGAGTTCCAAACGCTCGGAGAAAGAAATTCTCCTGATTTCTGTCCCAATAGGGCGACCCCTAATTTTAAAACAGTGCCCCCTAGTTCTGGACTCACCTACAGGAGGAAACATCCTTTCCGCGGCCACTTTGTCAAGACCATTCAGAATCTGCCATATTTTAATCAAGTCACGCTTCACTCCTCTTCCACACTCGAGCAGAAACATGCCCAGTCTGTCCAACCGTTCCTCATAAGACAACCCACTCAGTCGAGATATCAAACCGCCTCCAATGCATTTCAACAGTACAATCAAATTAGACCAAAACTGCACGGAATATTCAAAATGTGGTCTCACTAATGTCCTGTATAACTGAAGCATATGTTACGATCCCAGTGTAAGTTATAACTGGACAGGAAGATTCCAGAATGGAACCCTGGCTAAGACAACTGTAACTTTTACTTTTTTTATAATTAACAATTACACGCAAATTTTAAGATTAACACTGATTACAAAGTACATCTTAAGCTACAATTTTCTCATTAATGCAAAGTTCCTTTAAGCACATAGATTGGCTGTGGTCTAATACGGAGACTACACTCTGAACTCAAGGGATGGGATTCTCCGAGCCGCAATCGCACCCGACTCGGGGATGGGGAATGGGGCGTCGGACCTTCAACGGCCTCACGCTATTCTCCGGTGACCTGATAACCGTCGCGCGCATGCGGTCGACACGGCGCCAGTCAGAGGCCGTTGAAAGAGGCCCCTGGGGCGATTCTCCATGGACGACCGGCTGAGTTCCCACTGGCGTGATTTACGTATGGTTACACCCGGCGGGAGGGTGGGGTGGGGCCTCCACGACAGCCAGGCCCGCGATCGGGCGCATGGGCGGACCTTCGGCCGGAAGCGCAGTGCCCGCATTGGCAGCCGGAGCTGCGTGGAGCACTCTGGGGCCCTGCAAGCCCCCTTAAAAACAGAGAATCACCTCGGTCTTTCTGGAGAAAAGTCTGGAGTGATTTGCATCCATTTTCTCCCGGGCGTGGGGACATATCTCCATTATTGGAGAATCCCGCACCCTATTTCTCCTCAGAATCCCCCCTGGATGATTGTCACTTGGGGGTTTCCAAACTTCACTCCCAAAAACATGCTTTAAACTCTTCTCTCACAATAATGCTTTCCCTTAACGGTTTGCATTCCAAAACCCAGTCCAGGTTTTACAAATGACTCTTTTGACCAGTAAGCAGTCTTACAACACCAGGTTAAAGTCCAACAGGTTTGTTTCAAACACTAGCTTTCGGAGCGCTGCTCCTTCCTCAGGTGAATGAAGAGGTCTGTTCCAGAAACCTATATATAGACAGATTCAAAGATGCCAGACAATGCTTGGAATGCGAGCATTAGCAGGTGATTAAATCTTTACAGATCCAGAGATGGGCTAACCCCAGGTTAAAGAGGTGTGAATTGTGTCAAGCCAGGACAGTTGGTAGTATTTTGCAGGCCAGATGGTGGGGGATAAATGTAATGTGACATGAATCCCAGGTCCCGGTTGAGGCCGCACTCATGTGTGCGGAACTTGGCTATAAGTTTCTGCTCGGCGATTCTGTGTTGTTGCGCGTCCCGAAGGCCGCCTTGGAGAACGCTTACCCGGAAATCAGAGGCTGAATGCCCTTGACAGCTGAAGTGTTCCCCGACTGGAAGGGAACATTCCTGCCTGACGATTGTCGCGCGATGTCCGTTCATTGTCAAACCAACTGTCCAAACGGCGCCGATCCGTTTACTATCTATCGGCCTGCTCACATTGGCGAAATCCGGGCGCTGATCCGTTTACTATCTATCGGCCTGCTCCCATTGGCGAAATCCGGGCGGCAATCCGTTTACTATCTATCGGCCTGCTCACATTGGCGAAATCCGGGCGCTGATCCGTTTACTATCTATCGGCCTGCTCACATTGGCGAAATCTGGGCGCCGATCCGTTTACTATCTATCGGCCTGCTCACATTGGAGAAATCCGGGCGCTGATGCGTTTACTATCTATCGGCCTGCTCCAATTGGCGAAATCCGGGCGCCGATCCGTTTACTATCTATCGGCCTGCTCACATTGGCGAAATCCGGGCGCCGATCCGTTTACTATCTATCGGCCTGCTCCCTTTGGCGAAATCCGGGCGGCAATCCGTTTACTATCTATCGGCCTGCTCCCTTTGGCGAAATCCGGGCGGCAATCCGTTTACTATCTATCGGCCTGCTCCCTTTGGCGAAATCCGGGCGGCAATCCGTTTACTATCTATCGGCCTGCTCACATTGGCGAAATCCGGGCGCCGATCCGTTTACTATCTATCGGCCTGCTCACATTGGCGAAATCCGGGCGCCGATCCGTTTACTATCTATCGGCCTGCTCCCTTTGGCGAAATCCGGGCGGCAATCCGTTTACTATCTATCGGCCTGCTCCCTTTGGCGAAATCCAGGCGCCGATCCGTTTACTGTCTATCGGCCTGCTCACATTGATGAAATCCGGGCGGCAATCCGTTTACTATCTATCGGCCTGCTCCCATTGGCGAAATCCGGGTGCCGATCCGTTTACTATCTATCGGCCTGCTCACATTGGCGAAATCCGGGCGCCGATCCGTTTACTATATATCGGCCTGCTCACATTGGAGAAATCCAGGCGCTGATCCGTTTACTATCTATCGGCCTGCTCCCTTTGACGAAATCCGGGCGGCAATCCGTTTACTATCTATCGGCCTGCTCCCTTTGGCGAAATCCTGGCGGCAATCCGTTTACTGTCTATCGGCCTGCTCACATTGCCGAAATCCGGGCGGCAATCCGTTTACTATCTATCGGCCTGCTCCCATTGATGAAATCCGGGCGGCAATCCGTTTACTGTCTATCAGCCTGCTCACATTGGCGAAATCCGGGCGCCGATCCGTTTACTATCTATCGGCCTGCTCCCTTTGGCAAAATCCTGGCGGCAATCCGTTTACTATCTATCGGCCTGCTCCCATTGATGAAATCCGGGCGCCAATCCGTTTACTATCTATCGGCCTGCTCCCATTGGCGAAATCCGGGCGACGATCCGTTTACTATCTATCGGCCTGCTCCCATTGGCGAAATCCGGGCGCCGATCCGTTTACTATCTATCGGCCTGCTCCCATTGATGAAATCCGGGCGGCAATCCGTTTACTATCTATCGGCCTGCTCACATTGGCGAAATCCGGGCGCCGATCCGTTTACTATCTATCGGCCTGCTCACATTGGCGAAATCCGGGCGCCGATCCGTTTACTATCTATCGGCCTGCTCCCATTGGAGAAATCCGGGCGGCAATCCGTTTACTATCTATCGGCCTGCTCCCATTGGTGAAATCCGGGCGCCGATCCGTTTACTATCTATCGGCCTGCTCACATTGGCGAAATCCGGGCGCCGATCCGTTTACTATCTATCGGCCTGCTCCCATTGATGAAATCCGGGCGTCAATCCGTTTACTATCTATCGGCCTGCTCCCATTGATGAAATCCGGGCGCCGATCCGTTTACTATCCTATCGACCTGCTCCCATTGGTGAAATCCGGGCGGCAATCCGTTTACTATCTATCGGCCTGCTCACATTGGCGAAATCCGGGCGCTGATCCATTTACTATCTATCAGCCTGCTCACATTGGAGAAATCCGGGCGCTGATCTGTTTACTATCTATCGGCCTGCTCACATTGCCGAAATCTGGGCGCCGATCCGTTTACTATCTATCGGCCTGCTCCCATTGATGAAATCCGGGCGGCAATCTGTTTACTATCTATCGGCCTGCTCACATTGCCGAAATCCGGGCGCCGATCCGTTTACTATCTATCGGCCTGCTCCCATTGGCGAAATCCGGGCGCCGATCCGTTTACTATCTATCGGCCTGCTCCCATTGATGAAATCCGGGCGGCAATCCGTTTACTGTCTATCGGCCTGCTCACATTGGCGAAATCCGGGCGCCGATCCGTTTACTATCTATCGGCCTGCTCACATTGGCGAAATCCGGGCGGCAATCCGTTTACTATCTATCGGCCTGCTCCCATTGGTGAAATCCGGGCGGCAATCCGTTTACTATCTATCGGCCTGCTCCCATTGATGAAATCCGGGCGGCAATCCGTTTACTATCTATCGGCCTGCTCACATTGGCGAAATCCGGGCGCCGATCCGTTTACTATCTATCGGCCTGCTCCCATTGGCGAAATCCGGGCGGCAATCCGTATACTATCTATCGGCCTGCTCACATTGGCGAAATCCGGGCGCCGATCCGTTTACTATCTATCGGCCTGCTCCCATTGGCGAAATCCGGGCGCCGATCCGTTTACTATCTATCGGCCTGCTCCCATTGGAGAAATCCGGGCGACAATCCGTTTACTATCTATCGGCCTGCTCACATTGGCGAAATCCAGGCGCCGATCCGTTTACTATCTATCGGCCTGCTCCCATTGATGAAATCCGGGCGCCGATCCGTTTACTATCTATCGGCCTGCTCTTTGGCGAAATCCGGGTGCCGATCCGTTTACTATCTATCGGCCTGCTCACATTGGCGAAATCCGGGCGGCAATCCGTTTACTATCTATCGGCCTGCTCACATTGCCGAAATCCGGGCGCTGATCCGTTTACTATCTATCGGCCTGCTCCCATTGATGAAATCCGGGTGGCAATCCGTTTACTATCTATCGGCCTGCTCCCTTTGGCGAAATCCGGGCGCCGATCCGTTTACTATCTATCGGCCTGCTCACATTGGCGAAATCCGGGCGCTGATCTGTTTACTGTCTATCGGCCTGCTCCCATTGGCGAAATCCGGGCGGCAATCCGTTTACTATCTATCGGCCTGCTCCCATTGATGAAATCCGGGCGGCAATCCGTTTACTATCTATCGGCCTGCTCCCATTGGCGAAATCCGGGCGGCAATCCGTTTACTATCTATCGGCCTGCTCCCATTGATGAAATCCGGGCGGCGATCCGTTTACTATCTATCGGCCTGGTCCCATTGGCGAAATCCGTGCGCCGATCCGTTTACTATCTATCGGCCTGCTCCCATTGATGAAATCCGGGCGGCAATCCGTTTACTATCTATCGGCCTGCTCCCATTGGCGAAATCCGGGCGCCGATCCGTTTACTATCTATCGGCCTGCTCCCTTTGGCGAAATCCGGGCGCCGATCCGTTTACTACCTATCGGCCTGCTCCCATTGGCGAAATCCGGGCGGCAATCCGTTAACTATCTATCGGCCTGCTCCCATTGGTGAAATCCGGGCGCCGATCCGTTTACTATCTATCGGCCTGCTCACATTGGCGAAATCCGGGCGCTGATCCGTTTACTATCTATCGGCCTGCTTCCATTGGCGAAATCCGGGCGGCAATCCGTTTACTATCTATCGGCCTGCTCCCATTGGAGAAATCCGGGCGCTGATCCGTTTACTATCTATCGGCCTGCTCCCATTGGTGAAATCCGGGCGCCGATCCGTTTACTATCTATCGGCCTGCTCCCATTGATGAAATCCGTACGGCAATCCGTTTACTGTCTATCGGCCTGCTCCCATTGGCGAAATCCGGGCGCTGATCCGTTTACTATCCATCGGCCTGCTCCCATTGACGTAATCCGGGCGGCAATCCGTTTACTATCTATCGGCCTGCTCCCATTGGCGAAATCCGGGCGCCGATCCGTTTACTGTCTATCGGCCTGCTCACATTGGTGAAATCCGGGCGGCAATCCGTTTACTATCTATCGGCCTGCTCCCATTGGCGAAATCCGGGCGCTGATCCGTTTACTATCTATCGGCCTGCTCCCATTGGTGAAATCCGGGCGCCGATCCGTTTACTATCTATCGGCCTGCTCCCATTGATGAAATCCGGGCGGCAATCCGTTTACTATCTATCGGCCTGCTCACATTGGTGAAATCCGGGCGCCGATCCGTTTACTATCTATCGGCCTGATCCCATTGGCGAAATCCGGGCGCCGATCCGTTTACTATCTATCGGCCTGCTCCCTTTGGCGAAATCCGGGCGCCGATCCGTTTACTACCTATCGGCCTGCTCCCATTGGCGAAATCCGGGCGCTGATCCGTTTACTATCTATCGGCCTGGTCCCATTGGCGAAATCCGGGCGGCAATCCGTTAACTATCTATCGGCCTGCTCCCATTGGTGAAATCCGGGCGCCGATCCGTTTACTATCTATCGGCCTGCTCACATTGGCGAAATCCGGGCGCTGATCCGTTTACTATCTATCGGCCTGCTTCCATTGGCGAAATCCGGGCGGCAATCCGTTTACTATCTATCGGCCTGCTCCCATTGGAGAAATCCGGGCGCTGATCCGTTTACTATCTATCGGCCTGCTCCCATTGGTGAAATCCGGGCGCCGATCCGTTTACTATCTATCGGCCTGCTCCCATTGATGAAATCCGTACGGCAATCCGTTTACTGTCTATCGGCCTGCTCCCATTGGCGAAATCCGGGCGCTGATCCGTTTACTATCCATCGGCCTGCTCCCATTGACGTAATCCGGGCGGCAATCCGTTTACTATCTATCGGCCTGCTCCCATTGGCGAAATCCGGGCGCCGATCCGTTTACTGTCTATCGGCCTGCTCACATTGGTGAAATCCGGGCGGCAATCCGTTTACTATCTATCGGCCTGCTCCCATTGGCGAAATCCGGGCGCTGATCCGTTTACTATCTATCGGCCTGCTCCCATTGGTGAAATCCGGGCGCCGATCCGTTTACTATCTATCGGCCTGCTCCCATTGATGAAATCCGGGCGGCAATCCGTTTACTATCTATCGGCCTGCTCACATTGGTGAAATCCGGGCGCCGATCCGTTTACTATCTATCGGCCTGATCCCATTGGCGAAATCCGGGCGCCGATCCGTTTACTAACTATCGGCCTGCTCCCTTTGGCGAAATCCGGGCGGCAATCCGTTTACTATCTATCGGCCTGCTCCCATTGGTGAAATCCGGGCGCCGATCCGTTTACTGTCTATCGGCCTGCTCCCATTGGCGAAATCCGGGCGGCAATCCGTTTACTATCTATCGGCCTGCTCACATTGGCGAAATCCGGGCGGCAATCCGTTTACTATCTATCGGCCTGCTCACATTGGCGAAATCCGGGCGGCAACCCGTTTACTATCTATCGGCCTGCTCACATTGGCGAAATCCGGGCGGCAATCCGTTTACTATCTATCGGCCTGCTCCCATTGGTGAAATCCGGGCGGCAATCCGTTTACTATCAATCGGCCTGCTCCCATTGGCGAAATCCGGGCGCTGATCCGTTTACTATCTATCGGCCTGCTCCCATTGGCGAAATCCGGGCGCCGATCCGTTTACTATCTATCGGCCTGCTCCCATTGGCGAAATCCGGGCGGCAATCCGTTTACTATCTATCGGCCTGCTCCCATTGGCGAAATCCGGGCGCTGATCCGTTTACTATCTATCGGCCTGCTCACATTGGCGAAATCCGGGCGCCGATCCGTTTACTATCAATCGGCCTGCTCACATTGGTGAAATCCGGGCGCCGATCCGTTTACTATCTATCGGCCTGCTCCCTTTGGTGAAATCCGGGCGCCGATCCGTTTACTATCTATCGGCCTGCTCACATTGGTGAAATCCGGGCGCTGACACGTTTACTATCTATCGGCCTGCTCACATTGGCGAAATACGGGCGCTGATCCGGTAATTATCTATCGGCCTGCTCACATTGGCGAAATCCGGGCGCTGATCCGTTTACTATCTATCGGCCTGCTCCCATTCGCGAAATCCGGGCGCCGATCCGTTTACTATCTATCGGCCTGCTCCCATTGGAGAAATCCGGGCGGCAATCCGTTTACTATCTATCGGCCTGCTCACATTGGCGAAATCCGGGCGCCGATCCGTTTACTGTCTATCGGCCTGCTCCCATGGGAGAAATCCGGGCGCCGATCCGTTTACTGTCTATCGGCCTGCTCACATTGGAGAAATCCGGGCGCTGATCCGTTTACTATCTATCGGCCTGCTCACATTGCCGAAATCCGGGCGCCGATCCGTTTACTATCTATCGGCCTGCTCCCATTGGCGAAATCCGGGCGGCAATCCGTTTACTATCTATCGGCCTGCTCCCATTGGCGAAATCCGGGCGCTGATCCGTTTACTATCTATCGGCCTGCTCACATTGGCGAAATCCGGGCGCCGATCCGTTTACTATCAATCGGCCTGCTCACATTGGTGAAATCCGGGCGCCGATCCGTTTACTATCTATCGGCCTGCTCCCTTTGGTGAAATCCGGGCGCCGATCCGTTTACTATCTATCGGCCTGCTCACATTGGTGAAATCCGGGCGCTGACACGTTTACTATCTATCGGCCTGCTCACATTGGCGAAATACGGGCGCTGATCCGGTAATTATCTATCGGCCTGCTCACATTGGCGAAATCCGGGCGCTGATCCGTTTACTATCTATCGGCCTGCTCCCATTCGCGAAATCCGGGCGCCGATCCGTTTACTATCTATCGGCCTGCTCCCATTGGAGAAATCCGGGCGGCAATCCGTTTACTATCTATCGGCCTGCTCACATTGGCGAAATCCGGGCGCCGATCCGTTTACTGTCTATCGGCCTGCTCCCATGGGAGAAATCCGGGCGCCGATCCGTTTACTGTCTATCGGCCTGCTCACATTGGAGAAATCCGGGCGCTGATCCGTTTACTATCTATCGGCCTGCTCACATTGCCGAAATCCGGGCGCCGATCCGTTTACTATCTATCGGCCTGCTCACATTGGCGAAATCCGGGCGCTGATCCGTTTACTATCTATCGGCCTGCTCACATTGGAGAAATCCGGGCGCTGATCCGTTTACTATCTATCGGCCTGCTCACATTGGCGAAATCCGGGCGGCAATCCGTTTACTATCTATCGGCCTGCTCACATTGGCGAAATCCGGGCGGCAATCCGTTTACTATCTATCGGCCTGCTCACATTGGCGAAATCCGGGCGCCGATCCGTTTACTGTCTATCGGCCTGTTCACATTGGAGAAATCCGGGCGCTGATCCGTTTACTATCTATCGGCCTGCTCCCATTGGTGAAATCCGGGCGCCGATCCGTTTACTATCTATCGGCCTGCTCCCATTGGCGAAATCCGGGCGGCAATCCGTTTACTATCTATCGGCCTGCTCACATTGGCGAAATCCGGGCGCCGATCCGTTTACTATCTATCGGCCTGCTCCCTTTGGCGAAATCCGGGCGGCAATCCGTTTACTATCTAACGGCCTGCTCCCATTGATGAAATCCGGGTGGCAATCCGTTTACTATCTATCGGCCTGCTCCCTTTGGCGAAATCCGGGCGCCGATCCGTTTACTATCTATCGGCCTGCTCACATTGGCGAAATCCGGGCGCTGATCTGTTTACTGTCTATCGGCCTGCTCCCATTGGCGAAATCTGGGCGGCAATCCGTTTACTATCTATCGGCCTGCTCCCATTGATGAAATCCGGGCGGCAATCCGTTTACTATCTATCGGCCTGCTCCCATTGGCGAAATCCGGGCGGCAATCCGTTTACTATCTATCGGCCTGCTCCCATTGATGAAATCCGGGCGGCGATCCGTTTACTATCTATCGGCCTGGTCCCATTGGCGAAATCCGTGCGCCGATCCGTTTACTATCTATCGGCCTGCTCCCATTGATGAAATCCGGGCGGCAATCCGTTTACTATCTATCGGCCTGCTCCCATTGGCGAAATCCGGGCGCCGATCCGTTTACTATCTATCGGCCTGCTCCCTTTGGCGAAATCCGGGCGCCGATCCGTTTACTACCTATCGGCCTGCTCCCATTGGCGAAATCCGGGCGCTGATCCGTTTACTATCTATCGGCCTGGTCCCATTGGCGAAATCCGGGCGGCAATCCGTTAACTATCTATCGGCCTGCTCCCATTGGTGAAATCCGGGCGCCGATCCGTTTACTATCTATCGGCCTGCTCACATTGGCGAAATCCGGGCGCTGATCCGTTTACTATCTATCGGCCTGCTTCCATTGGCGAAATCCGGGCGGCAATCCGTTTACTATCTATCGGCCTGCTCCCATTGGAGAAATCCGGGCGCTGATCCGTTTACTATCTATCGGCCTGCTCCCATTGGTGAAATCCGGGCGCCGATCCGTTTACTATCTATCGGCCTGCTCCCATTGATGAAATCCGTACGGCAATCCGTTTACTGTCTATCGGCCTGCTCCCATTGGCGAAATCCGGGCGCTGATCCGTTTACTATCCATCGGCCTGCTCCCATTGACGTAATCCGGGCGGCAATCCGTTTACTATCTATCGGCCTGCTCCCATTGGCGAAATCCGGGCGCCGATCCGTTTACTGTCTATCGGCCTGCTCACATTGGTGAAATCCGGGCGGCAATCCGTTTACTATCTATCGGCCTGCTCCCATTGGCGAAATCCGGGCGCTGATCCGTTTACTATCTATCGGCCTGCTCCCATTGGTGAAATCCGGGCGCCGATCCGTTTACTATCTATCGGCCTGCTCCCATTGATGAAATCCGGGCGGCAATCCGTTTACTATCTATCGGCCTGCTCACATTGGTGAAATCCGGGCGCCGATCCGTTTACTATCTATCGGCCTGATCCCATTGGCGAAATCCGGGCGCCGATCCGTTTACTATCTATCGGCCTGCTCCCTTTGGCGAAATCCGGGCGGCAATCCGTTTACTATCTATCGGCCTGCTCCCATTGGTGAAATCCGGGCGCCGATCCGTTTACTGTCTATCGGCCTGCTCCCATTGGCGAAATCCGGGCGGCAATCCGTTTACTATCTATCGGCCTGCTCACATTGGCGAAATCCGGGCGGCAATCCGTTTACTATCTATCGGCCTGCTCACATTGGCGAAATCCGGGCGGCAACCCGTTTACTATCTATCGGCCTGCTCACATTGGCGAAATCCGGGCGGCAATCCGTTTACTATCTATCGGCCTGCTCCCATTGGTGAAATCCGGGCGGCAATCCGTTTACTATCAATCGGCCTGCTCCCATTGGCAAAATCCGGGCGCTGATCCGTTTACTATCTATCGGCCTGCTCCCATTGGCGAAATCCGGGCGCCGATCCGTTTACTATCTATCGGCCTGCTCCCATTGGCGAAATCCGGGCGGCAATCCGTTTACTATCTATCGGCCTGCTCCCATTGGCGAAATCCGGGCGCTGATCCGTTTACTATCTATCGGCCTGCTCACATTGGCGAAATCCGGGCGCCGATCCGTTTACTATCAATCGGCCTGCTCACATTGGTGAAATCCGGGCGCCGATCCGTTTACTATCTATCGGCCTGCTCCCTTTGGTGAAATCCGGGCGCCGATCCGTTTACTATCTATCGGCCTGCTCACATTGGTGAAATCCGGGCGCTGACATGTTTACTATCTATCGGCCTGCTCACATTGGCGAAATACGGGCGCTGATCCGGTAATTATCTATCGGCCTGCTCACATTGGCGAAATCCGGGCGCTGATCCGTTTACTATCTATCGGCCTGCTCCCATTGGCGAAATCCGGGCGCCGATCCGTTTACTATCTATCGGCCTGCTCCCATTGGAGAAATCCGGGCGGCAATCCGTTTACTATCTATCGGCCTGCTCACATTGGCGAAATCCGGGCGCCGATCCGTTTACTGTCTATCGGCCTGCTCCCATGGGAGAAATCCGGGCGCCGATCCGTTTACTGTCTATCGGCCTGCTCACATTGGAGAAATCCGGGCGCTGATCCGTTTACTATCTATCGGCCTGCTCACATTGCCGAAATCCGGGCGCCGATCCGTTTACTATCTATCGGCCTGCTCACATTGGCGAAATCCGGGCGCTGATCCGTTTACTATCTATCGGCCTGCTCACATTGGAGAAATCCGGGCGCTGATCCGTTTACTATCTATCGGCCTGCTCACATTGGCGAAATCCGGGCGGCAATCCGTTTACTATCTATCGGCCTGCTCACATTGGCGAAATCCGGGCGGCAATCCGTTTACTATCTATCGGCCTGCTCACATTGGCGAAATCCGGGCGCCGATCCGTTTACTGTCTATCGGCCTGTTCACATTGGAGAAATCCGGGCGCTGATCCGTTTACTATCTATCGGCCTGCTCCCATTGGTGAAATCCGGGCGCCGATCCGTTTACTATCTATCGGCCTGCTCCCATTGGCGAAATCCGGGCGGCAATCCGTTTACTATCTATCGGCCTGCTCACATTGGCGAAATCCGGGCGCCGATCCGTTTACTATCTATCGGCCTGCTCACATTGGTGAAATCCGGGCGCCGATCCGTTTACTATCTATCGGCCTGCTCCCATTGGCGAAATCCGGGCGGCAATCCGTTTACTATCTATCGGCCTGCTCACATTGGCGAAATCCGGGCGCTGATCCGTTTACTATCTATCGGCCTGCTCACATTGGCGAAATCCGGGCGGCAATCCGTTTACTATCTATCGGCCTGCTCACATTGGCGAAATCCGGGCGCTGATCCGTTTACTATCTATCGGCCTGCTCACATTGGCGAAATCCGGGCGCCGATCCGTTTACTATCTATCGGCCTGCTCCCATTGATGAAATCCGGGCGCCGATCCGTTTACTATCTATCGGCCTGCTCACATTGGCGAAATCCGGGCGCCGATCCGTTTACTATCTATCGGCCTGCTCCCATTCGCGAAATCCGGGCGGCAATCCGTTTACTATCTATCGGCCTGCTCCCATTGGTGAAATCCGGGCGCCGATCCGTTTACTATCTATCGGCCTGCTCCCTTTGGTGAAATCCGGGCGCCGATCCGTTTACTATCTATCGGCCTGCTCACATTGGAGAAATCCGGGCGCTGACACATTTACTATCTATCGGCCTGCTCACATTGGCGAAATCCGTGCGGCAATCCGTTTACTATCTATCGGCCTGCTCACATTGGCGAAATCCGGGCGCCGATCCGTTTACTATCTATCGGCCTGCTCACATTGGCGAAATCCGGGCGCCGATCCGTTTACTGTCTATCGGCCTGCTCCCATTGGAGAAATCCGGGCGGCAATCCGTTTACTATCTATCGGCCTGCTCACATTGGTGAAATCCGGGCGGCAATCCGTTTACTATCTATCGGCCTGCTCACATTGGAGAAATCCGGGCGCTGATCCGTTTACTATCTATCGGCCTGCTCACATTGGCGAAATCCGGGCGCTGACACGTTTACTATCTATCGGCCTGCTCACATTGGAGAAATCCGGGCGCTGACACGTTTACTATCTATCGGCCTGCTCCCATTGGTGAAATCCGGGCGCCGATCCGTTTACTATCTATCGGCCTGCTCCCATTGGCGAAATCCGGGCGCTGATCCGTTTACTGTCTATCGGCCTGCTCCCATTGATGAAATCCGGGCGGCAATCCGTTTACTATCTATCGGCCTGCTCCCATTGGCGAAATCCGGGCGCCGATCCGTTTACTATCTATCGGCCTGCTCCCTTTGATGAAATCCGGGCGGCAATCCGTTTACTATCTATCGGCCTGCTCCCATTGATGAAATCCAGGCGCTGATCCATTTACTATCTATCGGCCTGCTCACATTGGCGAAATCCGGGCGGCAATCCGTTTACTATCTATCGGCCTGCTCCCATTGGCGAAATCCGGGCGGCAATCCGTTTACTATCTATCGGCCTACTCCCATTGATGAAATCCGGGCGCCGATCCGTTTACTGTCTATCGGCCTGCTCACATTGGTGAAATCCGGGCGGCAATCCGTTTACTGTCTATCGGCCTGCTCCCTTTGATGAAATCCGGGCGGCAATCCGTTTACTATCTATCGGCCTGCTCCCATTGGAGAAATCCGGGCGGCAATCCGTTTACTATCTATCGGCCTGCTCACATTGGCGAAATCCGGGCGCCGATCCGTTTACTGTCTATCGGCCTGCTCCCATGGGAGAAATCCGGGCGCCGATCCGTTTACTGTCTATCGGCCTGCTCACATTGGAGAAATCCGGGCGCTGATCCGTTTACTATCTATCGGCCTGCTCATATTGCCGAAATCCGGGCGCCGATCCGTTTACTATCTATCGGCCTGCTCACATTGGCGAAATCCGGGCGCTGATCCGTTTACTATCTATCGGCCTGCTCACATTGGAGAAATCCGGGCGCTGATCCGTTTACTATCTATCGGCCTGCTCACATTGGCGAAATCCGGGCGGCAATCCGTTTACTATCTATCGGCCTGCTCACATTGGCGAAATCCGGGCGGCAATCCGTTTACTATCTATCGGCCTGCTCACATTGGCGAAATCCGGGCGCCGATCCGTTTACTGTCTATCGGCCTGCTCACATTGGAGAAATCCGGGCGCTGATCCGTTTACTATCTATCGGCCTGCTCCCATTGGTGAAATCCGGGCGCCGATCCGTTTACTATCTATCGGCCTGCTCCCATTGGCGAAATCCGGGCGGCAATCCGTTTACTATCTATCGGCCTGCTCACATTGGTGAAATCCGGGCGCCGATCCGTTTACTATCTATCGGCCTGCTCCCATTGGCGAAATCCGGGCGGCAATCCGTTTACTATCTATCGGCCTGCTCACATTGGCGAAATCCGGGCGGCAATCCGTTTACTATCTATCGGCCTGCTCACATTGGCGAAATCCGGGCGCTGATCCGTTTACTATCTATCGGCCTGCTCACATTGGCGAAATCCGTGCGCCGATCCGTTTACTATCTATCGGCCTGCTCCCATTGATGAAATCCGGGCGCCGATCCGTTTACTATCTATCGGCCTGCTCACATTGGCGAAATCCGGGCGCCGATCCGTTTACTATCTATCGGCCTGCTCCCATTCGCGAAATCCGGGCGGCAATCCGTTTACTATCTATCGGCCTGCTCCCATTGGTGAAATCCGGGCGCCGATCCGTTTACTATCTATCGGCCTGCTCCCTTTGGTGAAATCCGGGCGCCGATCCGTTTACTATCTATCGGCCTGCTCACATTGGAGAAATCCGGGCGCTGACACGTTTACTATCTATCGGCCTGCTCACATTGGCGAAATCCGTGCGGCAATCCGTTTACTATCTATCGGCCTGCTCACATTGGCGAAATCCGGGCGCCGATCCGTTTACTATCTATCGGCCTGCTCACATTGGCGAAATCCGGGCGCCGATCCGTTTACTGTCTATCGGCCTGCTCCCATTGGAGAAATCCGGGCGGCAATCCGTTTACTATCTATCGGCCTGCTCACATTGGTGAAATCCGGGCGGCAATCCGTTTACTATCTATCGGCCTGCTCACATTGGAGAAATCCGGGCGCTGATCCGTTTACTATCTATCGGCCTGCTCACATTGACGAAATCCGGGCGCTGACACGTTTACTATCTATCGGCCTGCTCACATTGGAGAAATCCGGGCGCTGACACGTTTACTATCTATCGGCCTGCTCCCATTGGTGAAATCCGGGCGCCGATCCGTTTACTATCTATCGGCCTGCTCCCATTGGCGAAATCCGGGCGCTGATCCGTTTACTGTCTATCGGCCTGCTCCCATTGATGAAATCCGGGCGGCAATCCGTTTACTATCTATCGGCCTGCTCCCATTGGCGAAATCCGGGCGCCGATCCGTTTACTATCTATCGGCCTGCTCCCTTTGATGAAATCCGGGCGGCAATCCGTTTACTATCTATCGGCCTGCTCCCATTGATGAAATCCAGGCGCTGATCCATTTACTATCTATCGGCCTGCTCACATTGGCGAAATCCGGGCGGCAATCCGTTTACTATCTATCGGCCTGCTCCCATTGGCGAAATCCGGGCGGCAATCCGTTTACTATCTATCGGCCTACTCCCATTGATGAAATCCGGGCGCCAATCCGTTTACTGTCTATCGGCCTGCTCACATTGGTGAAATCCGGGCGGCAATCCGTTTACTGTCTATCGGCCTGCTCCCTTTGATGAAATCCGGGCGGCAATCCGTTTACTATCTATCGGCTTGCTCCCTTTGATGCAATCCGGGCAGCAATCCGTTTACTATCTATCGGCCTGCTCCCTTTGGCGAAATCCGGGCGCCGATCCATTTACTATCTATCGGCCTGCTCCCATTGGCAAAATTAGGGCGGCAATCCGTTTACTATCTATCGGCCTGCTCCCATTGGCGAAATCCGGGCGGCAATCCGTTTACTATCTATCGGCCTGCTCCCTTTGGCGAAATCCGGGCGGCAATCCGTTTACTATCTATCGGCCTGCTCACATTGGTGAAATCCGGGCGCCGATCCGTTTACTATCTATCGGCCTGCTCCCTTTGGCGAAATCCGGGCGGCAATCCGTTTATTATCTATCGGCCTGCTCCCTTTGGCGAAATCCGGGCGCCGATCCGTTTACTATCTATCGGCCTGCTCACATTGGTGAAATCCGGGCGGCAATCCGTTTACTGTCTATCGGCTTGCTCCCTTTGATGAAATCCGGGCGGCAATCCGTTTACTATCTATCGGCTTGCTCCCTTTGATGAAATCCGGGCAGCAATCCGTTTACTATCTATCGGCCTGCTCCCTTTGGCGAAATCCCGGCGCCGATCCATTTACTATCTATCGGCCTGCTCCCATTGGCGAAATTCGGGCGGCAATCCGTTTACTATCTATCGGCCTGCTCCCTTTGGCGAAATCCGGGCGGCAATCCGTTTACTATCTATCGGCCTGCTCCCATTGGCGAAATCCGGGCGGCAATCCGTTTACTATCTATCGGCCTGCTCCCATTGGAGAAATCCGGGCGGCAATCCGTTTACTATCTATCGGCCTGCTCCCATTGATGAAATCCGGGCGCCGATCCATTTACTGTCTATCGGCCTGCTCCCTTTGATGAAATCCGGGCGGCAATCCGTTTACTATCTATCGGCCTGCTCCCTTTGATGAAATCCGGGCGGCAATCCATTTACTATCTATCGGCCTGCTCCCTTTGGCGAAATCCGGGCGCTTATCCGTTTACTGTCTATCGGCCTGCTCCTTTTGATGAAATCCGGGCGGCAATCCGTTTACTATCTATCGGCCTGCTCACATTGGCCAAATCCGGGCGCAGATCCGTTTACTATCTATCGGCCTGCTCCCATTGGCGAAATCCGGGCGCCGATCCGTTTACTATCTATCGGCCTGCTCACATTGGAGAAATCCGGGCGCTGATCCGTTTACTATCTATCGGCCTGCTCCCATTGATGAAATCCGGGCGGCAATCCGTTTACTATCTATCGGCCTGCTCACATTGGCGAAATCCGGGCGGCAATCCGTTTACTATCTCTCGGCCTGCTCACATTGGCGAAATCCGGGCGCCGATCCGTTTACTATCTATCGGCCTGCTCACATTGGCGAAATCCGGGCGGCAATCCGTTTACTATCTATCGGCCTGCTCCCATTGATGAAATCCGGGCGGCAATCCGTTTACTATCTATCGGCCTGCTCACATTGGAGAAATCCGGGCGGCAATCCGTTTACTATCTATCGGCCTGCTCCCTTTGGTGAAATCCGCCGCTGATCCGTTTACTATCTATCGGCCTGCTCCCTTTGGTGAAATCCGGGCGCTGATCCGTTTACTATCTATCGGCCTGCTCACATTGGAGAAATCCGGGCGGCAATCCGTTTACTATCTATCGGCCTGCTCACATTGGTGAAATCCGGGCGGCAATCCGTTTACTATCTATCGGCCTGCTCACATTGGCGAAATCCGGGCGGCAATCCGTTTACTATCTATCGGCCTGCTCCCATTGGCGAAATCCGGGCGCCGATCCGTTTACTATCTATCGGCCTGCTCACATTGGAGAAATCTGGGCGCTGATCCGTTTACTATCTATCGGTCTGCTCCCATTGGCGAAATCCGGGCGCCGATCCGTTTACTATCTATCGGCCTGCTCACATTGGTGAAATCCGGGCGCTGATCCGTTTGCTATCTATCGGTCTGCTCCCATTGGCGAAATCCGGGCGCCGATCTGTTTACTATCTATCGGCCTGCTCACATTGGAGAAATCCGGGCGCTGATCCGTTTACTATCTATCGGCCTGCTCACATTGGCGAAATCCGGGCGGCAATCCGTTTACTATCTATCGGCCTGCTCACATTGGCGAAATCCGGGCGGCAACCCGTTTACTATCTATCGGCCTGCTCGCATTGGTGAAATCCTGGCGCCGATCCGTTTACTATCTATCGGCCTGCTCCCATTGATGAAATCCGGGCGGCAATCCGTTTACTATCTATCGGCCTGCTCACATTGGCGAAATCCGGGCGGCAATCCGTTTACTATCTATCGGCCTGCTCCCATTGATGAAATCCGGGCGGCAATCCGTTTACTATCTATCGGCCTGCTCACATTGGCGAAATCCGGGCGCCGATCCGTTTACTATCAATCGGCCTGCTCCCATTGGTGAAATCCGGCGCTGATCCGTTTACAATCTATCGGCCTGCTCACATTGGAGAAATCCGGGTGGCAATCCGTTTACTATCTATCGGCCTGCTCCCATTGGAGAAATCCGGCGCTGATCCGTTTACTATCTATCGGCCTGCTCACATTGGAGAAATCCGGCGCTGATCCGTTTACTATCTATCGGCCTGCTCCCATTGGCGAAATCCGGGCGCTGATCCGTTTACTATCTATCGGCCTGCTCACATTGGCGAAATCTGGGCGCCGATCCGTTTACTATCTATCGGCCTGCTCCCATTGGTGAAATCCGGGCGCTGATCCGTTTACTATCTATCGGCCTGCTCCCATTGGCGAAATCCGGGCGCCGATCCGTTTACTATCTATCGGCCTGCTCCCATTGGCGAAATCCGGGCGGCAGTCCGTTTACTATCTATCGGCCTGCTCCCATTGATGAAATCCGGGCGCCGATCCGTTTACTATCTACCGGCCTGCTCACATTGGAGAAATCCGGGCGCTGATCCGTTTACTATCTATCGGCCTGCTCACATTGGCGAAATCCGGGCGGCAATCCGTTTACTATCTATCGGCCTGCTCACATTGGCGAAATCCGGGCGGCAATCCGTTTACTATCTATCGGCCTGCTCACATTGGAGAAATCCGGGCGCTGATCCGTTTACTATCTATCGGCCTGCTCCCATTGATGAAATCCGGGCGGCAATCCGTTTACTATCTATCGGCCTGCTCACATTGGCGAAATCCGGGCGGCAATCCGTTTACTATCTATCGGCCTGCTCACGTTGGCGAAATCCGGGCGCCGATCCGTTTACTATCTATCGGCCTGCTCACATTGGCGAAATCCGGGCGGCAATCCGTTTACTATCTATCGGCCTGCTCCCATTGATGAAATCCGGGCGGCAATCCGTTTACTATCTATCGGCCTGCTCACATTGGAGAAATCCGGGCGGCAATCCGTTTACTATCTATCGGCCTGCTCCCTTTGGTGAAATCCGGCGCTGATCCGTTTACTATCTATCGGCCTGCTCCCTTTGGTGAAATCCGGGCGCTGATCCGTTTACTATCTATCGGCCTGCTCACATTGGAGAAATCCGGGCGGCAATCCGTTTACTATCTATCGGCCTGCTCACATTGGTGAAATCCGGGCGGCAATCCGTTTACTATCTATCGGCCTGCTCACATTGGCGAAATCCGGGCGGCAATCCGTTTACTATCTATCGGCCTGCTCCCATTGGCGAAATCCGGGCGCCGATCCGTTTACTATCTATCGGCCTGCTCACATTGGAGAAATCTGGGCGCTGATCCGTTTACTATCTATCGGTCTGCTCCCATTGGCGAAATCCGGGCGCCGATCCGTTTACTATCTATCGGCCTGCTCACATTGGTGAAATCCGGGCGCTGATCCGTTTGCTATCTATCGGTCTGCTCCCATTGGCGAAATCCGGGCGCCGATCCGTTTACTATCTATCGGCCTGCTCACATTGGAGAAATCCGGGCGCTGATCCGTTTACTATCTATCGGCCTGCTCACATTGGCGAAATCCGGGCGGCAATCCGTTTACTATCTATCGGCCTGCTCACATTGGCGAAATCCGGGCGGCAACCCGTTTACTATCTATCGGCCTGCTCGCATTGGTGAAATCCGGGCGCCGATCCGTTTACTATCTATCGGCCTGCTCCCATTGATGAAATCCGGGCGGCAATCCGTTTACTATCTATCGGCCTGCTCACATTGGCGAAATCCGGGCGGCAATCCGTTTACTATCTATCGGCCTGCTCCCATTGATGAAATCCGGGCGGCAATCCGTTTACTATCTATCGGCCTGCTCACATTGGCGAAATCCGGGCGCCGATCCGTTTACTATCAATCGGCCTGCTCCCATTGGTGAAATCCGGCGCTGATCCGTTTACAATCTATCGGCCTGCTCACATTGGAGAAATCCGGGCGGCAATCCGTTTACTATCTATCGGCCTGCTCCCATTGGAGAAATCCGGCGCTGATCCGTTTACTATCTATCGGCCTGCTCACATTGGAGAAATCCGGCGCTGATCCGTTTACTATCTATCGGCCTGCTCCCATTGGCGAAATCCGGGCGCTGATCCGTTTACTATCTATCGGCCTGCTCACATTGGCGAAATCTGGGCGCCGATCCGTTTACTATCTATCGGCCTGCTCCCATTGGTGAAATCCGGGCGCCGATCCGTTTACTATCTATCGGCCTGCTCCCATTGGCGAAATCCGGGCGCCGATCCGTTTACTATCTATCGGCCTGCTCCCATTGGCGAAATCCGGGCGGCAGTCCGTTTACTATCTATCGGCCTGCTCCCATTGATGAAATCCGGGCGCCGATCCGTTTACTATCTACCGGCCTGCTCACATTGGAGAAATCCGGGCGCTGATCCGTTTACTATCTATCGGCCTGCTCACATTGGCGAAATCCGGGCGGCAATCCGTTTACTATCTATCGGCCTGCTCACATTGGCGAAATCCGGGCGGCAATCCGTTTACTATCTATCGGCCTGCTCACATTGGAGAAATCCGGGCGCTGATCCGTTTACTATCTATCGGCCTGCTCACATTGGCGAAATCCGGGCGCCGATCCGTTTACTATCTATCGGCCTGCTCCCAATGGCGAAATCCGGGCGGCAATCCGTTTACTATCTATCGGCCTGCTCACATTGGCGAAATCCGGGCGCCGATCCGTTTACTATCTATCGGCCTGCTCCCATTGGCGAAATCCGGGCGCCGATCCGTTTACTATCTATCGGCCTGCTCACATTGGCGAAATCCGGGCGGCAATCCGTTTACTATCTATCGGCCTGCTCCCATTGGCGAAATCCGGGCGCCGATCCGTTTACTATCTATCGGCCTGCTCCCATTGGCGAAATCCGGGCGGCAATCCGTTTACTATCTATCGGCCTGCTCCCATTGGCGAAATCCGGGCGGCAATCCGTTTACTATCTATCGGCCTGCTCCCATTGGCGAAATCCGGGCGGCAATCCGTTTACTATCTATCGGCCTGCTCACATTGGCGAAATCCGGGCGGCAATCCGTTTACTATCTATCGGCCTGCTCCCATTGGTGAAATCTGGGCGCCGATCCGTTTACTATCTATCGGCCTGTTCCCATTGGCGAAATCCGGGCGGCAATCCGTTTACTATCTATCGGCCTGCTCACATTGGCGAAATCCGGGCGGCAATCCGTTTACTATCTATCGGCCTGCTCCCATTGGCGAAATCCGGGCGGCAATCCGTTTACTATCTATCGGCCTGCTCACATTGGCGAAATCCGGGGTGCAATCCGTTTACTATCTATCGGCCTGCTCACATTGGTGAAATCCGGGCGCCGATCCGTTTACTATCTATCAGCCTGCTCACATTCGCGAAATCCGGGCGGCAATCCGTTTACTATCTATCGGCCTGCTCCTATTGGCGAAATCCGGGCGCCGATCCGTTTACTATCTATCGGCCTGCTCACATTGGCGAAATCCGGGCGGCAATCCGTTTACTATCTATCGGCCTGCTCACATTAGCGAAATCCGGGCGCCGATCCGTTTACTATCTATCGGCCTGCTCACATTGGCGAAATCCGGGCGCCTATCCGTTTACTATCTATCGGCCTGCTCCCATTGATGAAATCCTGGCGGCAATCCGTTTACTATCTATCGGCCTTCTCACTTTGGTGAAATCCTGGCGGCAATCCGTTTACTATCTATCGGCCTGCTCACATTGGCGAAATCCGGGCGGCAATCCGTTTACTATCTATCGGCCTGCTCCCATTGGCGAAATCCGAGCGGCAATCCGTTTACTATCTATCGGTCTGCTCACATTGGCGAAATCCGGGCGGCAATCCGTTTACTATCTATCGGCCTGCACCCATTGATGAAATCCGGGCGCCGATCCATTTACTATCTATCGGCCTGCTCCCTTTGGCGAAATCCGGGCGCCGATCCGTTTACTATCTATCGGCCTATTCCCACTGGTGAAATCCGGGCGGCAATCCGTTTACTATCTATCGGCCTGCTCACATTGGCGAAATCCGGGCGCCGATCCGTTTACTATCTATCGGCCTGCTCACATTGGCGAAATCCGGGCGGCAATCCGTTTACTATCTATCGGCCTGCTCCCATTGGCGAAATCCGGGCGCCGATCCGTTTACTATCTATCGGCCTGCTCCCATTGGTGAAATCCGGGCGGCAATCCGTTTACTATCTATCGACCTGCTCACATTGGCGAAATCCGGGGTGCAATCCGTTTACTATCTATCGGCCTGCTCCCATTGGTGAAATCCGGGCGCTGATCCGTTTACTATCTATCGGCCTGCTCACATTGGCGACATCCTGGCGGCAATCCGTTTACTATCTATCGGCCTGCTCACATTGGCGAAATCCGGGCGCCGATCCGTTTACTATCTATCGGTCTGCTCACATTGGCGAAATCCTGACGGCAATCCGGTTACTATCTATCGGCCTGCTCCCATTGGCGAAATCCGGGTGCAGATCCGTTTACTATCTATCGGCCTGCTCCCATTGGTGAAATCCGGGCGGCAATCCGTTTACTATCTATCGACCTGCTCACATTGGCGAAATCCGGGGTGCAATCCGTTTACTATCTATCGGCCTGCTCCCATTGGTGAAATCCGGGCGCTGATCCGTTTACTATCTATCGGCCTGCTCACATTGGCGAAATCCTGGCGGCAATCCGTTTACTATCTATCGGCCTGCTCACATTGGCGAAATCCGGGCGCCGATCCGTTTACTATCTATCGGTCTGCTCACATTGGCGAAATCCTGGCGGCAATCCGGTTACTATCTATCGGCCTGCTCCCATTGGCGAAATCCGGGTGCAGATCCGTGTACTATCTATCGGCCTGCTCCCATTGGTGAAATCCGGTCGCTGATCCGTTTACTATCTATCGGCCTGCTCACATTGGCGAAATCCGGGCGGCAATCCGTTTACTATCTATCGGCCTGCTCACATTGGTGAAATCCGGGCGGCAATCCGTTTACTATCTATCGGCCTGCTCCCTTTGGCGAAATCCGGGCGCCGATCCGTTTACTATCTATCGGCCTGCTCACATTGGTGAAATCCGGGCGCTGATCCGTTTACTATCTATCGGCCTGCTCCCATTGGAGAAATCCGGGCGCTGATCCGTTTACTATCTATCGGCCTGCTCACATTGGAGAAATCCGGGCGCTGATCCGTTTACTATCTATCGGCCTGCTCACATTGGCGAAATCCGGGCGGCAATCCGTTTACTATCTATCGGCCTGCTCACATTGGCGAAATCCGGGCGGCAATCCGTTTACTATCTATCGGCCTGCTCACATTGGCGAAATCCGGGCGCCGATCCGTTTACTGTCTATCGGCCTGCTCACATTGGAGAAATCCGGGCGCTGATCCGTTTATTATCTATCGGCCTGCTCCCATTGGTGAAATCCGGGCGCCGATCCGTTTACTATCTATCGGCCTGCTCCCATTGGCGAAATCCGGGCGGCAATCCGTTTACTATCTATCGGCCTGCTCACATTGGCGAAATCCGGGCGCCGATCCGTTTACTATCTATCGGCCTGCTCACATTGGTGAAATCCGGGCGCCGATCCGTTTACTATCTATCGGCCTGCTCCCATTGGCGAAATCCGGGCGGCAATCCGTTTACTATCTATCGGCCTGCTCACATTGGCGAAATCCGGGCGGCAATCCGTTTACTATCTATCGGCCTGCTCACATTGGCGAAATCCGGGCGCTGATCCGTTTACTATCTATCGGCCTGCTCACATTGGCGAAATCCGGGCGCCGATCCGTTTACTATCTATCGGCCTGCTCCCATTGATGAAATCCGGGCGCCGATCCGTTTACTATCTATCGGCCTGCTCACATTGGCGAAATCCGGGCGCCGATCCGTTTACTATCTATCGGCCTGCTCCCATTCGCGAAATCCGGGCGGCAATCCGTTTACTATCTATCGGCCTGCTCCCATTGGTGAAATCCGGGCGCCGATCCGTTTACTATCTATCGGCCTGCTCCCTTTGGTGAAATCCGGGCGCCGATCCGTTTACTATCTATCGGCCTGCTCACATTGGAGAAATCCGGGCGCTGACACGTTTACTATCTATCGGCCTGCTCACATTGGCGAAATCCGTGCGGCAATCCGTTTACTATCTATCGGCCTGCTCACATTGGCGAAATCCGGGCGCCGATCCGTTTACTATCTATCGGCCTGCTCACATTGGCGAAATCCGGGCGCCGATCCGTTTACTGTCTATCGGCCTGCTCCCATTGGAGAAATCCGGGCGGCAATCCGTTTACTATCTATCGGCCTGCTCACATTGGTGAAATCCGGGCGGCAATCCGTTTACTATCTATCGGCCTGCTCACATTGGAGAAATCCGGGCGCTGATCCGTTTACTATCTATCGGCCTGCTCACATTGGCGAAATCCGGGCGCTGACACGTTTACTATCTATCGGCCTGCTCACATTGGAGAAATCCGGGCGCTGACACGTTTACTATCTATCGGCCTGCTCCCATTGGTGAAATCCGGGCGCCGATCCGTTTACTATCTATCGGCCTGCTCCCATTGGCGAAATCCGGGCGCTGATCCGTTTACTGTCTATCGGCCTGCTCCCATTGATGAAATCCGGGCGGCAATCCGTTTACTATCTATCGGCCTGCTCCCATTGGCGAAATCCGGGCGCCGATCCGTTTACTATCTATCGGCCTGCTCCCTTTGATGAAATCCGGGCGGCAATCCGTTTACTATCTATCGGCCTGCTCCCATTGATGAAATCCAGGCGCTGATCCATTTACTATCTATCGGCCTGCTCACATTGGCGAAATCCGGGCGGCAATCCGTTTACTATCTATCGGCCTGCTCCCATTGGCGAAATCCGGGCGGCAATCCGTTTACTATCTATCGGCCTACTCCCATTGATGAAATCCGGGCGCCGATCCGTTTACTGTCTATCGGCCTGCTCACATTGGTGAAATCCGGGCGGCAATCCGTTTACTGTCTATCGGCCTGCTCCCTTTGATGAAATCCGGGCGGCAATCCGTTTACTATCTATCGGCTTGCTCCCTTTGATGAAATCCGGGCAGCAATCCGTTTACTATCTATCGGCCTGCTCCCTTTGGCGAAATCCGGGCGCCGATCCATTTACTATCTATCGGCCTGCTCCCATTGGCAAAATTAGGGCGGCAATCCGTTTACTATCTATCGGCCTGCTCCCATTGGCGAAATCCGGGCAGCAATCCGTTTACTATCTATCGGCCTGCTCCCTTTGGCGAAATCCGGGCGGCAATCCGTTTACTATCTATCGGCCTGCTCACATTGGTGAAATCCGGGCGCCGATCCGTTTACTATCTATCGGCCTGCTCCCTTTGGCGAAATCCGGGCGGCAATCCGTTTATTATCTATCGGCCTGCTCCCTTTGGCGAAATCCGGGCGCCGATCCATTTACTGTCTATCGGCCTGCTCCCTTTGATGAAATCCGGGCGGCAATCCGTTTACTATCTATCGGCCTGCTCCCTTTGATGAAATCCGGGCGGCAATCCATTTACTATCTATCGGCCTGCTCCCTTTGGCGAAATCCGGGCGCTTATCCGTTTACTGTCTATCGGCCTGCTCCTTTTGATGAAATCCGGGCGGCAATCCGTTTACTATCTATCGGCCTGCTCACATTGGAGAAATCCGGGCGCTGATCCGTTTACTATCTATCGGCCTGCTCCCATTGATGAAATCCGGGCGGCAATCCGTTTACTATCTATCGGCCTGCTCACATTGGCGAAATCCGGGCGGCAATCCGTTTACTATCTATCGGCCTGCTCACATTGGCGAAATCCGGGCGCCGATCCGTTTACTATCTATCGGCCTGCTCACATTGGCGAAATCCGGGCGGCAATCCGTTTACTATCTATCGGCCTGCTCCCATTGATGAAATCCGGGCGGCAATCCGTTTACTATCTATCGGCCTGCTCACATTGGAGAAATCCGGGCGGCAATCCGTTTACTATCTATCGGCCTGCTCCCTTTGGTGAAATCCGCCGCTGATCCGTTTACTATCTATCGGCCTGCTCCCTTTGGTGAAATCCGGGCGCTGATCCGTTTACTATCTATCGGCCTGCTCACATTGGAGAAATCCGGGCGGCAATCCGTTTACTATCTATCGGCCTGCTCACATTGGTGAAATCCGGGCGGCAATCCGTTTACTATCTATCGGCCTGCTCACATTGGCGAAATCCGGGCGGCAATCCGTTTACTATCTATCGGCCTGCTCCCATTGGCGAAATCCGGGCGCCGATCCGTTTACTATCTATCGGCCTGCTCACATTGGAGAAATCTGGGCGCTGATCCGTTTACTATCTATCGGTCTGCTCCCATTGGCGAAATCCGGGCGCCGATCCGTTTACTATCTATCGGCCTGCTCACATTGGTGAAATCCGGGCGCTGATCCGTTTGCTATCTATCGGTCTGCTCCCATTGGCGAAATCCGGGCGCCGATCTGTTTACTATCTATCGGCCTGCTCACATTGGAGAAATCCGGGCGCTGATCCGTTTACTATCTATCGGCCTGCTCACATTGGCGAAATCCGGGCGGCAATCCGTTTACTATCTATCGGCCTGCTCACATTGGCGAAATCCGGGCGGCAACCCGTTTACTATCTATCGGCCTGCTCGCATTGGTGAAATCCGGGCGCCGATCCGTTTACTATCTATCGGCCTGCTCCCATTGATGAAATCCGGGCGGCAATCCGTTTACTATCTATCGGCCTGCTCACATTGGCGAAATCCGGGCGGCAATCCGTTTACTATCTATCGGCCTGCTCCCATTGATGAAATCCGGGCGGCAATCCGTTTACTATCTATCGGCCTGCTCACATTGGCGAAATCCGGGCGCCGATCCGTTTACTATCAATCGGCCTGCTCCCATTGGTGAAATCCGGCGCTGATCCGTTTACAATCTATCGGCCTGCTCACATTGGAGAAATCCGGGCGGCAATCCGTTTACTATCTATCGGCCTGCTCCCATTGGAGAAATCCGGCGCTGATCCGTTTACTATCTATCGGCCTGCTCACATTGGAGAAATCCGGCGCTGATCCGTTTACTATCTATCGGCCTGCTCCCATTGGCGAAATCCGGGCGCTGATCCGTTTACTATCTATCGGCCTGCTCACATTGGCGAAATCTGGGCGCCGATCCGTTTACTATCTATCGGCCTGCTCCCATTGGTGAAATCCGGGCGCCGATCCGTTTACTATCTATCGGCCTGCTCCCATTGGCGAAATCCGGGCGCCGATCCGTTTACTATCTATCGGCCTGCTCCCATTGGCGAAATCCGGGCGGCAGTCCGTTTACTATCTATCGGCCTGCTCCCATTGATGAAATCCGGGCGCCGATCCGTTTACTATCTACCGGCCTGCTCACATTGGAGAAATCCGGGCGCTGATCCGTTTACTATCTATCGGCCTGCTCACATTGGCGAAATCCGGGCGGCAATCCGTTTACTATCTATCGGCCTGCTCACATTGGCGAAATCCGGGCGGCAATCCGTTTACTATCTATCGGCCTGCTCACATTGGAGAAATCCGGGCGCTGATCCGTTTACTATCTATCGGCCTGCTCCCATTGATGAAATCCGGGCGGCAATCCGTTTACTATCTATCGGCCTGCTCACATTGGCGAAATCCGGGCGGCAATCCGTTTACTATCTATCGGCCTGCTCACGTTGGCGAAATCCGGGCGCCGATCCGTTTACTATCTATCGGCCTGCTCACATTGGCGAAATCCGGGCGGCAATCCGTTTACTATCTATCGGCCTGCTCCCATTGATGAAATCCGGGCGGCAATCCGTTTACTATCTATCGGCCTGCTCACATTGGAGAAATCCGGGCGGCAATCCGTTTACTATCTATCGGCCTGCTCCCTTTGGTGAAATCCGGCGCTGATCCGTTTACTATCTATCGGCCTGCTCCCTTTGGTGAAATCCGGGCGCTGATCCGTTTACTATCTATCGGCCTGCTCACATTGGAGAAATCCGGGCGGCAATCCGTTTACTATCTATCGGCCTGCTCACATTGGTGAAATCCGGGCGGCAATCCGTTTACTATCTATCGGCCTGCTCACATTGGCGAAATCCGGGCGGCAATCCGTTTACTATCTATCGGCCTGCTCCCATTGGCGAAATCCGGGCGCCGATCCGTTTACTATCTATCGGCCTGCTCACATTGGAGAAATCTGGGCGCTGATCCGTTTACTATCTATCGGTCTGCTCCCATTGGCGAAATCCGGGCGCCGATCCGTTTACTATCTATCGGCCTGCTCACATTGGTGAAATCCGGGCGCTGATCCGTTTGCTATCTATCGGTCTGCTCCCATTGGCGAAATCCGGGCGCCGATCCGTTTACTATCTATCGGCCTGCTCACATTGGAGAAATCCGGGCGCTGATCCGTTTACTATCTATCGGCCTGCTCACATTGGCGAAATCCGGGCGGCAATCCGTTTACTATCTATCGGCCTGCTCACATTGGCGAAATCCGGGCGGCAACCCGTTTACTATCTATCGGCCTGCTCGCATTGGTGAAATCCGGGCGCCGATCCGTTTACTATCTATCGGCCTGCTCCCATTGATGAAATCCGGGCGGCAATCCGTTTACTATCTATCGGCCTGCTCACATTGGCGAAATCCGGGCGGCAATCCGTTTACTATCTATCGGCCTGCTCCCATTGATGAAATCCGGGCGGCAATCCGTTTACTATCTATCGGCCTGCTCACATTGGCGAAATCCGGGCGCCGATCCGTTTACTATCAATCGGCCTGCTCCCATTGGTGAAATCCGGCGCTGATCCGTTTACAATCTATCGGCCTGCTCACATTGGAGAAATCCGGGCGGCAATCCGTTTACTATCTATCGGCCTGCTCCCATTGGAGAAATCCGGCGCTGATCCGTTTACTATCTATCGGCCTGCTCACATTGGAGAAATCCGGCGCTGATCCGTTTACTATCAATCGGCCTGCTCCCATTGGTGAAATCCGGCGCTGATCCGTTTACAATCTATCGGCCTGCTCACATTGGAGAAATCCGGGCGGCAATCCGTTTACTATCTATCGGCCTGCTCCCATTGGAGAAATCCGGCGCTGATCCGTTTACTATCTATCGGCCTGCTCACATTGGAGAAATCCGGCGCTGATCCGTTTACTATCTATCGGCCTGCTCCCATTGGCGAAATCCGGGCGCTGATCCGTTTACTATCTATCGGCCTGCTCACATTGGCGAAATCTGGGCGCCGATCCGTTTACTATCTATCGGCCTGCTCCCATTGGTGAAATCCGGGCGCCGATCCGTTTACTATCTATCGGCCTGCTCCCATTGGCGAAATCCGGGCGCCGATCCGTTTACTATCTATCGGCCTGCTCCCATTGGCGAAATCCGGGCGGCAGTCCGTTTACTATCTATCGGCCTGCTCCCATTGATGAAATCCGGGCGCCGATCCGTTTACTATCTACCGGCCTGCTCACATTGGAGAAATCCGGGCGCTGATCCGTTTACTATCTATCGGCCTGCTCACATTGGCGAAATCCGGGCGGCAATCCGTTTAGTATCTATCGGCCTGCTCACATTGGCGAAATCCGGGCGGCAATCCGTTTACTATCTATCGGCCTGCTCACATTGGAGAAATCCGGGCGCTGATCCGTTTACTATCTATCGGCCTGCTCCCATTGATGAAATCCGGGCGGCAATCCGTTTACTATCTATCGGCCTGCTCACATTGGCGAAATCCGGGCGGCAATCCGTTTACTATCTATCGGCCTGCTCACGTTGGCGAAATCCGGGCGCCGATCCGTTTACTATCTATCGGCCTGCTCACATTGGCGAAATCCGGGCGGCAATCCGTTTACTATCTATCGGCCTGCTCCCATTGATGAAATCCGGGCGGCAATCCGTTTACTATCTATCGGCCTGCTCACATTGGAGAAATCCGGGCGGCAATCCGTTTACTATCTATCGGCCTGCTCCCTTTGGTGAAATCCGGCGCTGATCCGTTTACTATCTATCGGCCTGCTCCCTTTGGTGAAATCCGGGCGCTGATCCGTTTACTATCTATCGGCCTGCTCACATTGGAGAAATCCGGGCGGCAATCCGTTTACTATCTATCGGCCTGCTCACATTGGTGAAATCCGGGCGGCAATCCGTTTACTATCTATCGGCCTGCTCACATTGGCGAAATCCGGGCGGCAATCCGTTTACTATCTATCGGCCTGCTCCCATTGGCGAAATCCGGGCGCCGATCCGTTTACTATCTATCGGCCTGCTCACATTGGAGAAATCTGGGCGCTGATCCGTTTACTATCTATCGGTCTGCTCCCATTGGCGAAATCCGGGCGCCGATCCGTTTACTATCTATCGGCCTGCTCACATTGGTGAAATCCGGGCGCTGATCCGTTTGCTATCTATCGGTCTGCTCCCATTGGCGAAATCCGGGCGCCGATCCGTTTACTATCTATCGGCCTGCTCACATTGGAGAAATCCGGGCGCTGATCCGTTTACTATCTATCGGCCTGCTCACATTGGCGAAATCCGGGCGGCAATCCGTTTACTATCTATCGGCCTGCTCACATTGGCGAAATCCGGGCGGCAACCCGTTTACTATCTATCGGCCTGCTCGCATTGGTGAAATCCGGGCGCCGATCCGTTTACTATCTATCGGCCTGCTCCCATTGATGAAATCCGGGCGGCAATCCGTTTACTATCTATCGGCCTGCTCACATTGGCGAAATCCGGGCGGCAATCCGTTTACTATCTATCGGCCTGCTCCCATTGATGAAATCCGGGCGGCAATCCGTTTACTATCTATCGGCCTGCTCACATTGGCGAAATCCGGGCGCCGATCCGTTTACTATCAATCGGCCTGCTCCCATTGGTGAAATCCGGCGCTGATCCGTTTACAATCTATCGGCCTGCTCACATTGGAGAAATCCGGGCGGCAATCCGTTTACTATCTATCGGCCTGCTCCCATTGGAGAAATCCGGCGCTGATCCGTTTACTATCTATCGGCCTGCTCACATTGGAGAAATCCGGCGCTGATCCGTTTACTATCTATCGGCCTGCTCACATTGGCGAAATCCGGGCGGCAATCCGTTTACTATCTATCGGCCTGCTCCCATTGGCGAAATCCGGGCGGCAATCCGTTTACTATCTATCGGCCTGCTCACATTGGCGAAATCCGGGCGGCAATCCGTTTACTATCTATCGGCCTGCTCCCATTGGTGAAATCTGGGCGCCGATCCGTTTACTATCTATCGGCCTGTTCCCATTGGCGAAATCCGGGCGGCAATCCGTTTACTATCTATCGGCCTGCTCACATTGGCGAAATCCGGGCGGCAATCCGTTTACTATCTATCGGCCTGCTCCCATTGGCGAAATCCGGGCGGCAATCCGTTTACTATCTATCGGCCTGCTCACATTGGCGAAATCCGGGGTGCAATCCGTTTACTATCTATCGGCCTGCTCACATTGGTGAAATCCGGGCGCCGATCCGTTTACTATCTATCAGCCTGCTCACATTCGCGAAATCCGGGCGGCAATCCGTTTACTATCTATCGGCCTGCTCCTATTGGCGAAATCCGGGCGCCGATCCGTTTACTATCTATCGGCCTGCTCACATTGGCGAAATCCGGGCGGCAATCCGTTTACTATCTATCGGCCTGCTCACATTGGCGAAATCCGGGCGCCGATCCGTTTACTATCTATCGGCCTGCTCACATTGGCGAAATCCGGGCGCCTATCCGTTTACTATCTATCGGCCTGCTCCCATTGATGAAATCCTGGCGGCAATCCGTTTACTATCTATCGGCCTGCTCACTTTGGTGAAATCCTGGCGGCAATCCGTTTACTATCTATCGGCCTGCTCACATTGGCGAAATCCGGGCGGCAATCCGTTTACTATCTATCGGCCTGCTCCCATTGGCGAAATCCGAGCGGCAATCCGTTTACTATCTATCGGTCTGCTCACATTGGCGAAATCCGGGCGGCAATCCGTTTACTATCTATCGGCCTGCACCCATTGATGAAATCCGGGCGCCGATCCATTTACTATCTATCGGCCTGCTCCCTTTGGCGAAATCCGGGCGCCGATCCGTTTACTATCTATCGGCCTATTCCCATTGGTGAAATCCGGGCGGCAATCCGTTTACTATCTATCGGCCTGCTCACATTGGCGAAATCCGGGCGCCGATCCGTTTACTATCTATCGGCCTGCTCACATTGGCGAAATCCGGGCGGCAATCCGTTTACTATCTATCGGCCTGCTCCCATTGGCGAAATCCGGGCGCCGATCCGTTTACTATCTATCGGCCTGCTCCCATTGGTGAAATCCGGGCGGCAATCCGTTTACTATCTATCGACCTGCTCACATTGGCGAAATCCGGGGTGCAATCCGTTTACTATCTATCGGCCTGCTCCCATTGGTGAAATCCGGGCGCTGATCCGTTTACTATCTATCGGCCTGCTCACATTGGCGAAATCCTGGCGGCAATCCGTTTACTATCTATCGGCCTGCTCACATTGGCGAAATCCGGGCGCCGATCCGTTTACTATCTATCGGTCTGCTCACATTGGCGAAATCCTGACGGCAATCCGGTTACTATCTATCGGCCTGCTCCCATTGGCGAAATCCGGGTGCAGATCCGTTTACTATCTATCGGCCTGCTCCCATTGGTGAAATCCGGGCGGCAATCCGTTTACTATCTATCGACCTGCTCACATTGGCGAAATCCGGGGTGCAATCCGTTTACTATCTATCGGCCTGCTCCCATTGGTGAAATCCGGGCGCTGATCCGTTTACTATCTATCGGCCTGCTCACATTGGCGAAATCCTGGCGGCAATCCGTTTACTATCTATCGGCCTGCTCACATTGGCGAAATCCGGGCGCCGATCCGTTTACTATCTATCGGTCTGCTCACATTGGCGAAATCCTGGCGGCAATCCGGTTACTATCTATCGGCCTGCTCCCATTGGCGAAATCCGGGTGCAGATCCGTGTACTATCTATCGGCCTGCTCCCATTGGTGAAATCCGGTCGCTGATCCGTTTACTATCTATCGGCCTGCTCACATTGGCGAAATCCGGGCGGCAATCCGTTTACTATCTATCGGCCTGCTCACATTGGTGAAATCCGGGCGGCAATCCGTTTACTATCTATCGGCCTGCTCCCTTTGGCGAAATCCGGGCGCCGATCCGTTTACTATCTATCGGCCTGCTCACATTGGTGAAATCCGGGCGGCAATCCGTTTACTATCTATCGGCCTGCTCCCATTGGTGAAATCCGGGCGCCGATCCGTTTACTATCTATCGGCCTGCTCCCATTGGCGAAATCAGGATCCCACCGTTGCATGGCAAGAAACCAATAATCACCACTTAAGCCCAATCTCCAAATAATTAACGGGAGCGACCCCCTATTTGACGGCCTCCCGTGGTCTACCGGCCTCCCAGCAAGTGGTCATGCGGACGCCAATTAGTACTCCTTTTTAAAGGTGAAGCTGGCGGGAGGGCTGCAGTGAGGACCTGAGGAGGTGAGCAGCTATCTTCACTCACAGGCAAAGAGCCCCGGTGGGGGTCTGGGTTTGCTGCTGCGGTGCTTGGATGGGGGTGGAGGAGCCACTGGGGGCTAGCCTCAGTCGGGGTGGGCCGCCATCAGGGGAGGTGGAGCAGGATGAAAAGTGCTCACGTTTCTTCTTCGAAAAGATGGATAGAGAGACTTCAGGCAGCCTGAAGGAAGAAGACAACATGGTGAGTTCCTGGCAGTCTGACATTCTGAGGATCAGCAAATACTTTAATGTCAGACTGTATGACCTGAAGCTAATAGACAGCATGGCCTCCCTGTCATCTATCACAGAAGTCTTAGACGGTGAGCGGAAGAGCCAGGCCAAGCCGCTAACTCTGAGCTGACAATGGCTGCTAAGTACATTGAGACGAATAAAGCTCCCGGGAGTGACGGCTTACCAGCTGAGTTGTATTTGGCTCTGTGGGACTGGGTCGGCCCAGACCTGCTGGAAGTGTACAAAAGTATGCTTCTGGCTGGGAGCATGTCAGAATCCATGAGGAAAGGCATCATCAGCCTCATCTGCAGGCGGAAGAGGGAAAGGGAGGAAATTAGAAATTGGCGACCTATTTCACTTGAATATGGGCTATAAAGTTCTGCCCAAGGTCATTGCCAATCGGATCAGGTCTCGAGTCAATAATCGACCCTGACCAGACCTGCTCTGTACCCAACAATAAGTTTCCTTAAAAATTTTTTTTAAAAATTTAGTGTACCCAATTCATTTTTTTCCAATTAAGGGGCAATTTTAGCGTCTTCAATCCACCTACCCTGCACATCTTTGGGTTGTAGGGCCGAAACCCACGCAAACATGGGGAGAATGTGCAAACTCCACATGGAGTGTGGCCCGAGGCCGGGATTGAACAACAGGAAGATTCCTGATAGCCTTGTGCTACTCAGGGATCTGATTGTTTATGTGCGGGTCTGGGGTTTGGATACCTGCCTCATCAACCTGGATCAGGAGAAGTCCTTTGACTGAATATCGTACACCTACATGATGGATGTGCTCTCCAAAATGGGGTTTGGGGAGGGAATCGCAATTGGATCCAACTGCTCGACACAAATATCAGAAGCTCAGTTTCAACCAATGGATGGGAACCAGAAAGCTTTCAGATCAAATCTGGAGTCAGGCAGGGCTGCCCTCGTCCTGTTTGTGTGTTGTATAGAACCTTTTGCAAAGTCCATCAGGACGGATAAGTGGAGTGACGATCCCAGGCAGCAGAGGGACTCGGGTCAAAGCCTTTGTGTGCTCTATGGGCTATTCCCAGGGGGACACACCATGATGAATAACAGCTGCCACTGGGGGATGCTCAATTTGGTGAAAGACGCTTTTGGTCTGCTCGAAACTTGTTGCTCTCCAGTAAGAAGAGTTGTCCTTAATCAAGCATTGCAGACTGGCATATTCCAAGGTCCAGATGCTCTCAAGCTTGGGGTAGCCACCGCCAAGGCGCCATGGGGAAAGGCCACGGTGTAAAGCCTTTCAGCCATAAGACCATAAGACATAGGAGCAGAATCTGAGTCTGCTCTGCCATTCAATCATGGCTGATATGCTTCTCATCCCCATTTCTTCGGCCCATAACCCCTGATCCCTTATTAATCCCTTTGTGCTTCTGATTTCTGAAGCCTTTTCCTATTTGGAAAATAGTCTATGCCTCCATTCTTCGTACCAAGGTGCATAACCTCACACTTTTCCACATTGTTTTCCATCTGCCACTTCTTTACCCACTCTCCTAGCCTGTCCAAGTCCTTCTGCAGCCCGCCTGCTTCCTCAATACTACCTGACCCTCTGCATATCTTTAAACCATCTGCATACTTAGTAACAGTGCCTTCAGTTCCTTCTTCCAGATCATTAATGTCTATTGTGAAAAGTTGTGGTCCCAGCACAGACCCCTGCGGAACACCACTCGTCACCGGCTGCCATCCTGAAAAAGACCCCTTTATCCCTATTCTCTGCCTTCTGCCAGTCAGCCAATCCTCTATCCATGCCAGGATCTTACCCGTAACACCAAGAGCTCTTAACTCATTAACAGCCAATTAGACTAAGGGGCTGGTAACCATGTCAAACCCCTCAGACTGTGTGCTTAATCCTAAACGGATGTAACTGTATTGAAGCACCTCAAATGCAAAGTGATCAATGTATATAAATTGATCAGAATTGTACTGTCTGAATGCAAATATTGATATGTTTGTAATGTTCTCATGACTGAATTTAAAAAAAAATAGTGCAAATAAGGGGCTACTTAGCAGGCCCAATCCACCTACCCTGCACATCTTTGAGTTGTGGGGGCGAAACCCACGCAGACACGGGGAGAATGTGCAAACCCCACACGGACAGTGACCCGGGGCCCGGATCGAACCCGGGTCTTTGGTGCCGTGAGGCAGCAATGCTAACCACTGCGCCACCGTGCTGCCCGTTCAGTACTGAATTTAAGCACCTCAGAGTGCATCTTGATACCTCGAGGAAATGTAAATGCCAATACACTTTCTTTTTCTGACAATTTGAAATATTTTGTAATGTTTCTTTCAGATATTTTATGAATAAAGTATATTTTAGCAAAAAAAAATATTTGTTTGCTTTTGTAATGTACTGAACTAGACTGGTACAAGCGGTGGCTGTTAGACTTTTGGTCAGTGCACTAGTGCAAAATCAGAAAGGTAGAGTAGAATTTCATCTTAACTGATTCAGACTGGGAGCCCAATTGGTGTTTAACTTCCAACAACAAGGCTGCAAGTTGAAGTGATGAGGCTGGCCTCCCAGACAGACTGGTTAATCTCAAAGGAAACTATCTCTAACAGTGTTTCTACACCACATGGAATGCAGCAATTTAGGAAGCCATCTTCTCAAGGTCAATTAGGAATGTACAATACAGGCTGGTGGTTCCAGTAACCCTCACATCTTATGAACAAATAAAAAGCAAATTCCCCTCTGAGAACATCAGTTCTGGGAGCTTCCTCTGCGCAAATCGACTGTTAGCGTTTCCTGCATTAGGCTCGAGACAACAGTGCAAAAGTTTCTCATTGGCTGTAAAATACGTTGTGATATCCTCTGGGTCATGCAAGGCACTATAGAAATGCACGCTCCCCCTTCCTTTCATTGTTTGTAACATACCAGCACAATTGCGAAACTCGAACAAAACACAGACCCAGGCTGAGTCTAGTACTGATATAGACAGATAATCATCTACCTGAAATCTGACAGCTTCTTCATTCCAGAGGTTAGCACAACTTTTTTTACTGACAAGCTGTTGACACATTTACATGATATTCAGAGTTTTATTTTTCCTTTGGGAGTGTTTGTCTCTGCAGTACATGCACTAAATTGAAAATAGGTCCATTGGGATTGGAGAAGTACCTACAATGAAAAATGCTTTCCACGTTGTGCACTTCAGTCACATGTTATGAAAAACAAAAAAATCTTCCAGGTGAAAGATTATCTTAATTTCAGCAACGTCACAAGGATCTCACACCATAGGGGGAATAGCGATTATTGCAATAGTAGAGCATAACATAGATACTAGAGTAGTCCATTCAACTCCTTGAGCCTGTTCCACCGAAGGGAGCCAGCCGTCGTAAGGAATGAGATAGAACAAACATTTTAAGCGGTGTTCAACAGAATGCAGGAAAAATATATTGCATTAAAATGAAAAAAAATAAATGTTGGTTGGACTTCATAAATGATGAAAGATGTCAGGGAAGAATTGAGGGTTTGGAGGAACAATTATGGGTTTGGGAAGAAGCATACACTAAGTGAATAGATAATAGCAGAACAGCATCAATGTATTTATCTACGGGTTGGCACGATGGCACAGTGATTAGCACTGCTGTCTCATAGCGCCCGGAACCCGGGTTCGATTCCAACCTTGGGTGACTGTCTGTGTGGAGATTGCATGTTCTCCCCGTGTCTGCACGGGTCTCCTCTGGGTTCCTCCCACAGACCAAAGAAGTGCATTTGTGTGTTGGTGGATTTGCCATGCTAAATTGCCCCTTAGTGTCCAAAGGTGCTAGGTGAGGTGGCAGGGATAAGGCGAGGGAGTGGGCCTCGGTGTGCTGCTCTTTCAGAGGGCTGGTGCACTCAATGGGCCGAATGGCCTCCTTTAGCACTGTAGGAATTCTATGAAATTTGAGGTGAAACGAGACAAGCATATGAGGGAGAAAAGAATGGATGGTAAGTTTAGATGAGAACAGGTGGAAGGAGGCTAGTAAAGATGGCATGGACTGGTTGCACCAAATGGTCTGTTAGTGTGCCATATGTATTAAGTAATCCCATGCAATTATTTAAATTGAAGTGATAGATTTTTGTTAACCATTGGTATTAAAGGGGATGGGTTAAAAGTGGAGTTAGGTTACAGATTACCCATGATCTCATTGAATATTGGAACAGGCGGGTGGTGACAAATGCCTACTCCAGTTCCTGTGGTCTGAATTTTACGTGATATATTTGGGCATGCATCGGACCCGGAAGAGTATAGAATAATGTGAGAAGATGTCAGGCATGTGTCCCAACATCATCGCACGCACTCGCGATATTTTGGTTGGTGGACACGCGCAGGAATCTGAAGCATACCCGCCAACAATTAATATGTTTGTTAAGGCAATTAAATGTACAAGCAGCTAGAATTTCACGTTGCCCGTGTGATTTTCTTAGGTCAATGCATGGGCAGCTGGCATCCCCATTTTTCCACATTTCTCATCCAAGGGTGGGATAGAGATGGGCTGGAGAATGGCCAGTGCGTGTTGGAAGGAGCTCTGGTGAGAGTTTGCTGTTGCTTTAGACTTGAGATTTCAGACCTTTTCCTCTGTTTTCTTGAAGTAGTTACTTTATTAGCATTGTTCTGAGGACTCTTTTTTGGTGCTTGTGTGGAGCACCTCCTCTGGTTTTGATGGAGGGTCCTGGGGGTCCCGGCTGGCTCTGGAGGATGGCTCATCTGAGGGAGGAAAACACTCAATCAGTATCATCACTCATCACATAGTCAATGTCCACGCTAGGTGGCAGGATGTGACTGATATCAAGGGCAGCATAATGGCTTTGTGATTGCTGAATCACTCTTTTCCAGAAGTCATTATGTGAGACGAGGTGACCCTATCTTCTTTTCATCCTCCGCCCATCCCGCTAATGTCCACTGAATTCTCACTCTCTTCCGAGATGCCTGCCTCTCTATGAGGATTTTCCTCCACACTTGCACTTGTGCTCCATGGTGTCCATTTAATTTCTAGTGAGGATTACCAACCACCACTAGCTGAGCACTCCGCATTATTGCAGCTTCGCTTCTCCTGTAAATGCAAAGGTCAATCCTCAATCCTCCACTGCAACGCCATAACCATACCCACCCCCCTCTCTCTGCACCCCCCACCCACATTCCCACGAACCACGTTGAAGTTCCCATCATCTTTCCTCAGATAAACCCAGGAGTTCCAATCTTCTAACCTTAACACATAGAGGTATACTATGTTACTTGATTGCGATACCATTGAGCTGTTAAGGACAGCCACCCTTCCAGACATCTCCACATTGGACCATGCCAACTCGGTCCTCACCCTTGTCAAGCACAGAACATCATTAACACTTTATTTATGTGCAGTGCACTACGTCAAGCACACTGACCTTAGGGGCAACCTCTGCCCGGGTCTTCTTGGTTTGGCGGGGTGGCCTCCTCTCGCCATTCCGTGGCAAAAGAAAATCCCACCTCCAGTCGTCAGAACATCAAGGGGCTGAGCGCACACCTGCATTGTCCTCCCGCCTGGTGTGTATCCCAAGTGCTGCTCCCATAGTTTCTGAACCATCAGGAGCATAGAGACACAGAGAGATCTGGGTGTGCAGGTCCACAGTTCTTTACAAGTGGCAGCACATGTGGACATGGTGGCAAAGGAAACATATGGCGTGCTTGCCATCATCGGACAGGGTATCCGAGTATAAAGGCTCGTAAATTATGTTACAGTTATATAGAACGTTGGTTAGGCCACATTTGGAATACTGTGTCCAATTCTGGTCACCGCACTACCAGAAGGACGTGGAGGCTTTGGTGAGAGTAAAGAGAATGTTTATCAGGATGTTGCCTGGTATGGAGAGTATGAGCCATGAGGAGAGATTGAGTAAACTGGGATTGTTCTCCCGAGAGAGACGGAGGCTGAGGGGCGACCTGATAGAAGTTTATAAAATTATGAGGGGTATAGATAGGGTGAACAGTTGGAGGCTTTTTTCCAGGGCGGAAATGACAAGATGAGGGGGGAAAGGTTCAGTGGAGATGTGTGGCGGACGTTTTTTACAGAGGGTGGTGGCCTGGAATGCACTGCCAAGTGAGGTGGTTGAGGCAGATATGTTAGCGACCTTTAAGCTTTTTCTGGATAGGCACATGAACTGACGGGGTATAGAAGGATATAGGCAGCTGGTCTAAATAGGACACGTGATCGGCGCTGGCATAGAGGGCCGAAGGGCCTGTTCCTGTGCTATACTGTTCTTTGTTCTTTTGTCCTTCTTAAAAAGGAAAAGATTTGCAGGGATATGTGTAAAAAGCAGGGAGTGGAACTAATTAGAAAGCTCTTTCAGGGAGCTGTCACAGGCAGGTGGTGTTGAATGGAAGCCTCCTGTTCTTTTGATATTGGCCAGCATAAATGTGGAGTACCACTTCAAGGCAAACCGGGACAGTGGGCAGAGTGAAGATAGGATTAGCCACTGGAGGAATTGATTAACAATCCTCACTTGGAATCGAATTCCATGAAAGGTAGTGGAGACCTTGGTTATTCAGGAGCTGTGCTGGAGGGAATATCTATCTTGGCTGTGGATGGATGAGTTAAATAAATGAAATGGTTTGTGTCACCTGTGTTCATTTTGTGGATAAAAAGTTGTATAATACGTGCTTTTTTTAATAAGTATGTTTATTGAGGTTTTACATTTTATAAAATAATGCAACAACTTTACAAAATAACACATCAGCAACAGCAATAATAATAATAATCTTATTGTCACAAGTATCTTACATTAATACCACAATGAAGTTACTGTGAGAAGCCCCCAGTCGCCACATTCCGGCGCCTGTTCGGGTACACTGAGGGAGAATTTAGAATGTCCAATTCACCTAACAGCACGTCTTTTGGGACTTGTGGGAGCACCCGGAGGAAACCCATGCAGACACGGGGAGAACGTGCAGACTCCGCACAGACAGTGACCCAAGCCGGGAATCGATCCTGGGACCCTGGCGCTGTGAAGCCATAGTGCTGACAACTATGTTACCGTGCTGGGATGGGAAAGAACAGAAATGGCCTAACCCCCATGAGCACAGTATGGGCAGGAGAACGACATCACAACTGGCTTAATACCGTCATTTGACAGAACTAGGTAGCGCCCCAGCAGAGACCGCACAGCCCCACAATCATTATGGGAGATGAGGATAAACGTCCCATGCAATGATCAGTTGTGCACCAACATACATCCCCCTCAACTCAGTCTTCTCTTTCCAGATTCCAGACCACCTATGCTCATGATTCTGGAATCTATCATCAAGGAAGAAATAGCGAGGCACCTGGATGGAAATTGTCCCATTGGGCAGACGCAGCATGGGTTCATAAAGGGCAGGTCGTGCCTAACTAATTTAGTGGAGAGCCAATGGATGTGGTATATCTGGATTTCCAGAAAGCTTTTGACAAGGTGCTACACAAAAAGTTGCTGCATAAGATAAAGATGCATGGCATTAAGGGTAAAGTAGTAGCATGGATAGAGGATTGGTTAATTAATAGAAAGCAAAGAGTTGAGATTAGTGGGTGTTCCTCTGGTTGGCAATCAGTGGCTAGTGGTGTACCTCAGGGGTCAGTGTTGAGCCCACAATTGTTCACAATTTACATAGATGATTTGGAGTTGGAGACCAAGTGCAATGTGTCCAAGTTTGCAGACGACACTAAGATGGGTGGTAAAGCAAAAAGTGCAGAGGATATGAAGTCTGCAGAGGGATTTGGATAGGCTAAGTGAATGGGCTAGCGTCTGGCAGATGGAATACAATGTTGACAAATGTGAGGTTATCCATTTTGGTATGAATAACAGCAAAAGGGATTATTATTTAAATGATAAAATATTAAAACATGCTGCTGTGCAGAGAGACTTGGGTGTGCTAGTGCATGAGTCGCACAAATATGGTTTACAGGTGCAAAGGTGATTCAGAAGGCAAATGGAGTTTTGTCCTTCATTGCTAGAGGGATGGAGTTTATGACTAGGGAGGTTATGCTGCAACTGTATAAGGTGTTAGTGAGGCCACACCTGGAGTATTGTGTTCAGTTTTGGTCTCCTTACCTGAGAAAGGACGTACTGGCGCTGGAGAGTGTGCAGAGGAGATTCACTAGGTTAATCCCAGAGTTGAAGGAGTTGGATTACGGGGAGGGGCTGAATAGACTGGGACTGTACTCGTTGGAATTTAGAAGGATGCGGGGGGATCTTATAGAAACATATAAAATTATGAAGGGAATAGATAGGATAGATGTGGGCAGGTTGTTTCCACTGGCAGGTGAAAGCAGAACTAGGGGGCATAGCCTCAAAATAAGGGGAAGTAGATTTAGGACTGAGTTTAGGAGGAACCTCTTCACTTAAAGGGTTGTGAATCTATGGAATTCCTTGCCCAGTGAAGCAGTTGAGGCTCCTTCAGTAAATGTTTTCAAGATAAAGATAGATAATTTTTTGACGAATAAAGGAATAAAAGGTTCGGGCGGGAAAGTGGAGCTGAGTCCACAAAAGTTCAGCCATGATCTCATTGAATGGTGGAGCAGGCTCGAGGGGCCAGATGGCCTACTCCTGCTCCTAGTTCTTATGTTCTTATGTAGGAGCCAGGAACGGATTTGTCATATACACCCTTTCAAAATAGAAAGAAACACACGAAAACCACTGATCTACAGGGAACTACATACATATACATAATGTAATTAAACCCCAAACGCAGAACAACAATTATAAGGAAAAGCGAGGACAGACAACAGTAGGAAAATGTTCAATCTATGGTGAAGCTCACAGGACCTCCCCAGGTAGAAATGAAGGGCAAAAGAAAAACAAACATACCAGCCAAACTATCCCACCAGATGACAACACCCACCAGTGAAGAGGAGAGCAGGCCAATTCCTTTCCACCGGTATAAGCACAACCTCCACGAAACCACCAGGCCAGATCAGGATACGAGCAACACAGTGCTCACCAGAATGAAGAGAAGAAAAAGAGAGAGCCCCGAGAGAGGGGATACCCAGCCGACTTCAAAGCGACCACCGTCACAGAAAGGATATTGAGAGCAACCTCCCTCCTCAACAACCCAGCCACCACAATAGCCCAGGAGAGGAGCACAAAGAGAGAACCAGACAGAGGGGAGGAAAAACTGAATCTCAAGAAGGAGGCAGAAGGAACCCAGTCTGCCCCAAGACACAAACTCTGCCCAGGTCAAAGAAGGGTGAAGACACGGATTCTTAATTCAGAGAATATACAAATCCAAAAGAAAAACCTGAAACGGATTAGCTCTGACTGGGGGGGCTATCTCCAATCTCAGCAGGACTACGACGCCAACCTCCGAAAATCCCTCCAGACCGCAAACGCCCTGAATCTCATGTACAACAGGGAAACATGCGTGTTTAACGTGTTTAGCACCGACCGTCTAGCCATCCTCGGCTACGTAGTGTGAAATAGAGTTATAGGCCCCGACCCTGAAAGCATGCGCCCCCTTATCAAGTTCCCCCTCCCTCACTGTTCCAATGCCCTGAAACCCTGTCTGGGATTTTTCTCTTATTACGCCCAGTGGGCCCCACACTACGCGGACAAGGCCCGTCCGCTAATCCAGTCCACGTTAGTTCCCCTGTCGACAGAGGCCCGCCAGGCCTTCAGCCGCATCAAAGCGGATATCGCAAAGGTCACAATGCACGTGATCGACGAATCTCTCCCCTTCCAAGTCGAGAGCGACGCGTCCGACGTAGCTCTGGCGGCCACCCTCAACCAAGCGGGCAGACCCGTGGCCTTTTTTTCACGCACCCTCCACACTTCAGAAATCCGCCACTGCTCAGTGGAAAAGGAGGCCCAGGCCATAGTGGAAGCTGTGCGACATTGGAGGCATTACCTGGCCGGTAGGAGACTCACTCTCCTCACTGACCAACGGTTGCCTTCATGTTCGATAATGCACAGCGGGGCAAGATCAAGAACGACAAGATCTTGCGGTGGAGGATCGAACTCTCCACCTATAACTATGAGATCTTGTATCGTCCCGGAAAGCTGAACAAGCCTTCCGATGCCCTATCCCATGCCACATGTGCCAACGCACAAGTGGACCGTCTCCGAACCCTCCACGAGGACCTCTGCCACCCGGGGGTCACACGGTTTTATCACTTCGTAAAGACCCGCAACCTGTCCTACTCCATCGAGGAGGTCAGGACCGCCACCAGGAACTGCCAAATCTGCGCAGAGTGCAAGCCACACTTCTACAGGCCAGATAAAGCGCACCTGATAAAGGCTTCCCGTCCCTTTGAACGCCTCAATCTGGACTTCAAAGGCCCCCTCCCCTCCACCGACCGCAACACGGTCGTGAACGTGATTGACGAGTACTCCCGGTTCCCTTTCGCCATCCCCTGCCCCGACATGACCGCGGCCACGGTCATTAAAGCCCTCTGCACCATCTTTACACTGTTCGGTTGCCCCGCCTACATACATAGCGATAGGGGGTCCTCCTTCATGAGCGACGAACTGCGTCAATTCCTGCTCAGCAAAGGCATTGCCTCGAGCAGGACGACCAGTTACAACCCCCGGGGGAACGGTCAGGTAGAGAGAGCGTACCCTGACGGCCGACAGGACACGGTCTCCCTGCGGGACCTGGAGCACGCTGGAGCTCCACACACCCCCTCCCTCCCACCGGCGCACCCCACAGCCGTCCCCTTCCCGGATGGATCGGTCCTCCCCCCAGTCGCGACTAGGGGTAGTGGAGCAGGAAGAGGCGTCGCTACGTTCCCAGAGACGACGGTGCCCGAGCCAGTGCCTGCATCACTACCAGGACTGAGACAATCAGCGAGGATGACCAGGGCATCCATTCGACTCATCGAATCCATATAAGAAAGCAAGAAATGCCTCTGTAAATAATTCAGTTGCCCAGTAAAAGGGGCATTATAAGTAGTACTGGTAGTTTGATATTGGAGCATAGCCGCCGTGTTAGCGGCATCCTAGGTACCGACTCTGTAAACCCCTACCACCATACGGCCCACTACCCCCGCCGGGTTCTTTTTTAACAAGGGGTGAAAGTGGTGGTATGTATTAGGGGTATTACGGTACCCTGTGATGCCGAGAGGCTATTGGTGGATAGACGCTGGGTCCTGATTGGATCAGCCGACTACTGGCTCCACCCAGTAAGGCGGATTATAAGAGCCCGGGTTCTCCCAGCAGCCGCATTCTGTAACTGTGCTGCTGGGGAACAAGTCTGCGTAATAAAGCCATCGATTGACTCCATTTCTTCTCGTCTCTTGAGTGATTGATCGTGCTACAAAGAGCAATGTAGAATATTTTGAAATGTTTCAGATTTTCCAGTCTACTTTCTACTGCCTCTGTCCAGTACTTTTGGAAGCTTTACCGACTTATCGCAATGCGTTTGAATCCTCATTCAATTGATAAGGCAATTGATACACTTTCCCTTAGACCCCAAAAGCTAATGATTTGAGATTGGACAATGGACAAGTTAATATTTGTAGCTCTGGCCCCTGCCTTACACAGTGTGACAGTCACAGGAAATGACATCACATGAGCTAGACTGATATCTAATCACAGAATCATAGAATAGTTACAGCGCAGAAGGAGGCCATTCAGCCTGTAATGTCCGTGCCGGAACTTGCAAGAACAACTCACCTACACCCACACTCCCACCTTTTCCTATAGCCCTGTCATTTATTTTCTTTTCAGATAACTATCCAATTCTCTTTTGAAAGCCAGTATTCAATCTGCCTCCACCACAGTCTCGGCCAGTGCATTCCAGATCTTAAGTACTCAGTGTGTAAAAATGTTTTTCCTCGTGTCATTGGAAATCACCTTAAATTTGTGTCCTTTGGTTCTCACCTTCCACTCTGTCTACTCTTTGCTCACTCCTCTTAAACTAAAGCAAACACTGCAGATGATGAAAATCATAAATAGGAACAGGAGGTGCTGGAAAAAGGCAGCAGCATATGTGGAGAGAAACAGAATTAACAGTAAAAGTTGATGACCTTTCATAACTGCTGATGCAGGTTAATATGGTCAGTACAAAATAAATAACCCAAGCACTGGAGTTTATTTCTAGAGAGGTAGAATTGAAAAGTTATACTTAATTTGTATTGAACCTTCGTTGGACTGCACTTAAAGTTCTGGTTATCATATTATTAAAAGGTACTGCCGGTCAACCCCCTGGTAGACAAGCCCATTTAGGCACTTTACCCTTTCACCTCTCCAGTACAAGTTTTCGCTACTTGGGGGTCAAGGTGACCCACAATTGGGCCTCACTCCACAAAGTGATTTATTCCAGCCCAATCAACAATGTTAGAACAGACCGTCAGAGATGGAACAACTTTCCTCTATCTTTGGCTGGCAGTTTTTAAACTATAAAAATGAACATTCTCCCTAGATATTTCTTTTTCCTTCAATGCCTCCCCATTTTCCTGCTCAAATCCGTTTTTATCAAGGTTAATAAATATCCGCCTTTATCTGGGTGGGCGAGAATCCAGGAACTGCAGCATTCTGCTCCAGAGGGAAAGACAACGGGCTCGGACCTCCCAAACATTTTTTTATTGAGCTGCCAGTATCCAAAAAAATCTTCTTGTGGATCAGCAATCCCGGTTCAATCTGGGGCCAGATGGAGGCTCGCTCTTGTACTACTTCCACTGTCCTTGTCATAGTTACTGCACCATTGCCCTTTTCGCCGGCAGAATTTCCTCGACCTCGGCGGTGGTCTCCCCTGTCTTAGAATCTGGAAACAGTTCCAACAACATTTTAAACGCCTGTCCTTGTCCTCACTGTCCCCTATCTGTAACAACCACCTTTTCTTACCTTCGGGGCTGGACTCAACGTCTGGAAATTGAAAGGATTTGAGCATGTTGGGAACCTGTCCCTGGGGAGGATTGCCAGCTTACAGAATTAGCAGACAAATTTCAGCTACCCAACTAGAGCTACTTTTTAGCTACTTCTTTTATTTGTTCAGTGGGTGTGGGTGTCGCTGGCTGGGCCAGCATTTGTTGCCCATCCCTAATTGCCCTTGAACTGTATGGCTTGCTTGGCCATTGAAGAATCAACCACATTGCGGTGGGTCTGGAATCACATGTCGGCCAGGCCAGGTAGATCTCCTTCCCTAAAGGGCATTAGTGAACTAGATTGTTTTTTTTGACAATTGGCAATGGTTTTCATAGTTATCATTGGTCTTTTAGTTTCAGTTTTGTATTGAATTCAAATTTGGAGAAAATTAAATTTACCATCAGGGATTCAATTTAGAGATTTTATCTGAGATGGCAACAGTTCATCTCAATTTTTGAATGATCGAGACACTGTCAGCTATTAGGGATTTTGGTATAGAGTTTATGTTATTTACCTTTTCCTAAATTCACAATAATTCTTGTTCTGTTCTGTCCCTGTTTTGTGTTGTTTATTGCTTCTTTTGTGGTGTTGTTTATAAAATATTGAAAAATCTAATAAAAAAGTACATTTCAAATAATTAACAGGTACTGGAGAGGGTGTGAGATAAATTTACAAGCATGATAATAGCAAGGTTGTACCTATCGGATTTGGATTTGATTTATTGTCCCTTGTACCGAAGTACAGGGAAAAGCATTGTTCTGCGTACAGTCCAGGCAGATCGTTTCATACATGAAAAACATAGTATATACATAAATACACAATGTAAATACATAGACACAGTAATCGGGTGAGCACACAGAGTGTGGTACTACTCAGTAGAGAAGATGTGTTGAGAGATTAGTTCAGTCCATAAGTGGGTCATTCAGGAGTTTGGTAACAGCGGGGAAGAAGCTGTTTTTGAAACTGTTAATGCGTGTTCTCAGACTTTTATATCTCCTGTCCGATGGAAGAGGTTGGAAGGGACAATAAGCTGGGTGGGAGGGGTCTTTGATTTCCCAAAGCAGTGGGAAGTGTAGACCGAGTCAGTGGATGGGAGTTAGGTTTGCGTGGTGGACTGGGCTGTGTTCATGACTCTGTAGTTTATTATGGTTTTGGGCCAAGCAATTGCCATACCAAGCTTTAATGCAGCCACATAGGATGCTTTCTATGGTGCATCTGTAAAAATTGCTGAGAGTCAATATGGACTTGCCGAATTTTATTAGTTTCCTGAGGAAGTATAGGCCGTATTGTGCTTTCTTGGTCATAACGTCGACGTGGGTGGACCAGGACAGATTGCTGGTGATGTGCACACCTAGGAATCTGAAGTCCCAACCTTGGCACCACTGATGTAGATACTTTGTTTCCTGAAGTCAAGACCAGCTCCTTAGTTTTGCTGACGTTGAGAGAGAGATTGTTGTCATTACACCACACCACTAGGTTCTCTATCTCCCTCCTGTATTCTGACTCATCGTTGTTTGAGATCTGACCCACTATGGTTGTGCCATCATCAAACTTGTAGATGGAGTTGGAGCTGAATTTTGCCACACAGTTGTGTGTGTATAGGGATTATAGTAGTGCCAGGAAGTATCCTATAAATGTAACGGGCTATTATTGGGGAGATCTCTGACAGGCCACACGTTCCAGGACTGGTTGGATTTAATGGCCTGTTTCTGTGCTGTATATTCTAGAAAGTGTTTGTAGACAGTTCCTTTCTGTCATTTTTATGCAGACCTAGAAGGCACAACTGCCTACAATTTGCAACTTAAGAATAACGCTGCTCCGAATTGGTGGTGTGGGAAGTGAGGGGGCAAAATAAGCTTGGTGTAGCTAGAGAGTGCTCTTCTGAAGTTGGGACAAATTGTTGGTACTACGTGGACGGAGCTTTACTCTCAATCTTCAGTGCTGACACTGGATGACAAAATTGGTAGCCTGTCTAATTCCTTGTACTACCTTGCATTCTTAAACTTGAGAAGCAGATACATTTATTAAAACTATAAAAGCATATAAATTATAAAAGCATACCAAAAGTTTATATATATATATATTTCATTTTTCCAATTAAGGGGCAATTTAGCGTGGCCAATCCACCTACCCTGCACATCTTTGGGTTGTAGGGGTGACACCCATGACAGATTCAGGGCGAATGTGCAAACCCCACACGGACAGTGACCTGGGGCCTGGCTCGAAGCTGGGTCCTCGATCCCATGAGGCAACAGTGCTAACCAGTGCGCCACCGTGTCGCCCTAAATTAACAATGGCATATACCTTCTTGCTCTCTGTGTAACTTGCTTACCAGTGTGTCCCTTGTACTGATGGACACAATGTATTTGTTGAATGGGTTAGGATGGATTTCTATTTCACTACTATTAGCTGGTTGATAAATCTGGGGATCCATACCTGCATCACCAGCTGTGTGATTTGTAGAATTCCCAATTCCACAGAGACTCCTGTAAACTGCAGACATAGGTCTGGCTTGTACACTGGGTAAGAAATAGTGGACCTGCAAATCTTTGGGACTGCTGGACTTCAGTTAAGCTTGATTCCCAAATGACTCCCGAATATAATAAATGTTCCAAATTTGTTAACTTCACTTCCAATAGTGTAATTTAATTATATTTGAAGTACGTTGGATAATTTGCTGAGATGATTTGCGGAAAAAAAATATGTGGCGTTGTTTTCTCGGCTCATTTTCACCAATAAGAAAATACCCGTGAAAATCAGTGACTCGGAAAAATATTTGATGATGTTTTCCTCTTAGGTTTGTGCAGATGTGAATTACATCCACTGTGTCATCAATCATTCCATTTCTGGAACGTGTGGCCTGCCAGAGATCTCCCCAATAATAGCCCGTTACATTTATAGGATACTGTTGGCAGTGCCTACTGCTAGTGTAATATAAAGGAGGAATGAACCATGACCTTATTGCAATTGCTGACCTGACTTTTCATAGGTTTTCAAGATCAAAGTTCATCGGTCCTCCAACAAGGACCATCAGGAATTGTTACAAGCTCTGGTATAAAATTGACTTCTGGTCATTTTACTTTTTAAGATAACTTGATTCCAGTAACTATCTTTTTGCTATGAATGATGCTCTAAGTGCTGATTAATTTTGTTCTGTTACTTATTTAGGACTGTAACACTTGTCAACGGGACTAATTGGATAGCTTGTTGACAGAGCTGTCATAGACCCGGTGGGAAGAACGGCCTCCTTCTGTGCTGTGTCATCCTGAGACTCTCAAATCTCACTGTTTAAATGGGAAAATGACGTAAAGTACAAGTGCTTGGTGCTTAAATTAGACGTGAGAACTGGCATTAAATTGAAGCCGTTCTGTGGCAACAATTAAAAGTGCAGGTTGAATGTTTGCAAAGCTAGTTATATTGCCCCTGTACAAAACCCAGACTTGTGAATGACTTCCTGAAACTGTGTATTCTGGACTAACCGCTTCCTTCCTTTTCCGATTTGGAAGGACAAAATCTGCAATTGTGCTGCTAATTACTTTTAACCATGCGTCACGGAGTGACAGTCAAAAACGTTCATCCACTCAGCTTTAATCTTCACTGAAGTCCTGCTGGTAGCAAATGTTTTAAAGCAGTGCTTTTCTGAAACCTCTCTAATGCCTTTGCATCTTTCCTAAAATATGGTGCCCAGAATTGGACATACTATCCTTTGATTCCTTTATTGCCCAAAAATCTATCTACCTCAGCCTGGAATATACTCAAATACTAAGCCCTCTGGTATAGTGAATTCCAAAGATTTCAAAATGAGCTGAGTGAAGGCATTTTGTCTCCTCTCAGTCTTAAATGGCCAACTCCCTTATTCATGGTCTGTGACATCCCGTTCTAAACTCTCCAGCAAAGGGAAGCATCCTCCCAGTGTTTCGCCCATTAAGGCCCCAAAGACTTTTAATTGTTTCATAATCACCTCCCATTCTTGTAATATTCAGAGACTATACCTGGATCAGTTTGAAGTGAAGCACCAGGTGTGATTGAGTGAGTAAATGGAGTTATTAGCTTCTGTCAGCTGTGGATTAGCAGTCATTAATTCTTCAGTGAGAATATCATAATCATCACTTGTCAGTTGTTCAGAGCACACTGATTGGCAACATCTGTTATTGCACCTGTCGCTGCTATTTACTCGTCCCCTTCATATCCTCCAGGGCCTCACTTGGGCTGTGTTGAACAGCAAGGTTCCCGGGTCCAGTCACTGGTTTGCACTGAGTTAGGGCAGTGTTGCAATTGACCTTGACAGTTCCTGGAGGAAGGCACCACTCCAGATTGCTCGGGGCTTCCAGTCCCCCAATGGATTTGGATGTGTATATATGGTGGATGAAGACAGATTCTACACAGCTGTGTGGTCAAATCCCTGCATCAGGAGAGAATCGGTTACTTGATTCAGTATGAACACCTGTGGAAAAGGAACCCACTAATAAATCAACACGTTCAGGAGGAGGACAGAAAGTTGGTGAAGTAACGGCCATGTTTTGCTGAAGTGGGCCATCAAATGGTGTGCACTGTTGATTACATTCTGCTCTCCTCACCCTTAAACTCAAATGTTTTGTGCCACATGTTAGTGGAGACGCCAGCTGATAATGCTGCAGCAAGGGCATCTGGGGTCTTGATGAACAATGAGACCAGCATTCTCTCATCTAAAACAATGATTTGACGAGAGAAATTCGGAGGAATGACAGAGAAGAAAATAAATGCCTTATATGAATGACTTGCATGGAGCGATAGAAGGGATGGTTGCCAAATTTGCTGATGACACAAAGGTAGGTTGAAAAGTAAGGACAAAGGAGTCTACAAAAAAAATATAGGTAGGTTCAATGGCAAATGGAGTATAGTGTTGGGAAATGTGAAATTGGCCTTTTTGGCAGGAAGAATAAAAGGGAAAGATATTGGGCGTGATCTAACGGAAAGGTTTCTAAGTGTCATTTGTGGCGGGTTTTGCAGGGCGTTTCCCGTCGGTTCCGTCGGCGAGCTTCCCACCGCTATCTAACCATGCAGTCACATGTAGAATTATTTTCAGCACTGGGAAGCTGAACAGACTGGCCAGAGCGGCTCCTCAGAGCATGGGCGCCATTTTGAAAGGATTCCCCAATCTCAAAGTGAGCTTGAGTGTCCCCCACACACCCGACCCATGGGCAATGTCACCCCCCACACACATGGGCATTACCCACTGTCAGGTGGATGTACCTTTAAGAAATGGGTGTTTATCAAATAGCTGCAGTGATGTCAGTGTGTGGGTGGAGCTGGGCTGTCTGTCTTTCACTTTTGTTTTGAGCTGGCAGCTGCAGTGTGATTGGTTTCGCTTTCAGAGGTGGAGAGCTACATTCAAAGCAAGCAGCTGTATAATGATCTCTTCTCTCCACAAGCTAAACAATGTCTTCAGATCATTGATGATTTCAAAGTAATACCTGTTTCTGTAGAGCATTTAAACCTGCCGTCTTTATTTTAAAAAGGATTTAACTTATGGATGTTGTTTGGGGAGTTATTAAGGATTACCTATAGAATATTGTATTTGGGAAAGTATCAGTGTTTGTAGTTGATAAGATCTTTACTGTGTGTTTATAAAATGTTAACTGGATTCATAGAATAAACATTGTTTTGTTTTAAACATACTTTAGCTCTCTGTTGCACCACACCTGTAAAATGGGCCCTTGTGCTCCCCATAATCAAAATCTATTTAAAGTTGTGGGTCAGGTGAACTCCATGATATACTTTGGGGTTCTCTAAACCCTTGCCTATAATGCCCCCCAAGTGAGGACACCCTGTTATGGGGTCCCTGAGGGCCCCCCTCTTCAGGCCCCTCCACACTCCCTTACAGCCCCCCCCTTTCCAGGACGCTCATACCCCCCAACATCCCAGAGGCCCCAACTTACCTGCCCTGCAACCCCCAGGTACCATTCTGCCCGGTCCGGTTTTGTGTGTACCAGTACTGGAATGTGCGCGGCTGAGGCCTCCCTGGCGAGGCCAGTAGATCCCGGGAGGCCAGTAGATCCCGGGAGGCCAGTAGATCCCGGGAGGCCAGTAGATATCTGGGAAACCTACTTGAACTCCTGCAGCCTGATTCTGCCCATTGTGAGAGGAATTCTGGCTGCTGGGAAGCCTGCAGGAGGCCTTACCCTGCATATACTGGCCACATCGCACTCTTGGTCGGGCGCGGCGTGGCTGGTCTATCTCACCCATCATCTAAATGGTGAGTGATTGTAGAGTTTTGAGATGCAGAGGAATCTGGGTGTCCTGGTTCAGGAATGTCCAAAGATGTGCAGGTGAGGTGAATTGATCATGCTAACATGACCCTTAACATCCAAAGATGTGCTGATTAGGTGGGGTTATGGGTTTAGGGTGGGGGAATATGCCTAGGTAGGGTGCTCTTTCAGAGAGTTGGTGCAGACTCGATGGGCCAAATGGCCTCCCCTGTACTGCAGGGATTCTATGGTTATGGAATTACCAAAGGCTAGTACGCAGGGTCAGAAAGTAATTAGGAAAGCTAACAGAATGTTATCTATTGGTACAGGGGAATAGAATACAAAAGTAGGGAGGTTATGCTTCAGTTATACAGGGCATTAGTGAGGCCACATCTGGAGCATCATATACAGAATTGGTCACCATATTTAAGGAAGAATTAAAAGCACTGGATGTAGTTCAGAGAAATACCTAAAATGGGCAGGTTGTCTTGTGAGGGAAGGTTAAACAGGCTAGGCTTGTATACACTGTGCTTTAGAAGAGTAAGAGGTGACTTGATTGAAACAGAAAAATCCTGAGGGGTTTTGACAGGGTGGATGTGGTGAGGATGTTTCCTCTTGTTAGAGAATCTAGAACTAAGGGTCGCTGTTTAAAAATAAGGGGTTACCAAAATGGAGATGAGGCAAATGTTTTTCTCTCAGACAGTTGTGAGTCACTGGAGCTCTCTTCCTCAAAAGACAGTGGAAGCAGAGTCTGAATATTTTTAAGGCATCGGTATATAGATTCTTGATGAGCAGGGGTGTGAAAGGATATCAGAGGTACGTGAGATGTGGATTTGAGGTTACTGCCAAATTAGCTATGATCTTATTAAATTGTGGGTCAGCCTCAGGGACTGGGCCTAGTCCTGCTCCTTTTTTGTTTGTTCGAAAAGGAGCTGAATTAGAGTCACATTAGGTACAGAGAGAGAAAAGAACTGGGAAAGGTTAGATTGAGAGAGAAAAAGAACAAAAGTAGGAAAAAACTATTTTTTAAACAAATTTACCTTTCTGTAATCTGCCAGCTCAATTTGCTCTCTGCAAGAATGAGACTCTACGGATTCACTGTTCCTGTTTTGGGGCAAAGAGATCGGGGTGGAGGGCAATGGCGCAGTGCAGTGGTTAGTGCTGCTGCCTCATGGCACCAAGGTCGCAGGTTCGATACCGGCTCTGGGACACTTGTCCATGTGGAGTTTGCACACACTCCCCTTGTATGCGTGGGTCTCACCCCCACAACCCATAGATGTGCAGGGTAGGTGGATTGGCCACGCTAAATTGCCGTTTCATTGCAACAAATGAATTGGGTACTCAAAATTTATTTTTAAACTGAGATCGAGTGACACTGCAGAAACCTAAATCACGGCCGGAATTCTCTGACCTTGCCCGCTACTGGGATTCACTGGTTCCACTGCAGTGAATGAAGTTTCAGCTGAGCGCCAAATTCTCCGTTCACTCTCACGCGGTAGTGGGGAGAACAAAATCGTGAATCCTGGCCCACATCTTTGAAAGGCTGCTTTCACTATTGAGTAACAGCCCTATCTTTCTGAGATGAGATCAACTTGTATTTACAGCTCAAATACGGCAATTTCTTGACAGATCCTGAGGCTAATTGCCGACAGCAACGGAGGATCCGTGGTGTTTCACGACGGGAAAATCGGCGCAAACCCTCACCGAATCCGCGACTGGTGAAGGGCTAGCACCGGCTGCATGAAACACCTGCGAAACGCGTGGAAAATGGTTGGAGAATCGCCGGGTCTGTGCTGCACATGCGCAGGGCTGCCAGCCCTGGCAGATGCCCCCCCCCACTCCCCCCTCCGTCCAGTGGCATGGATCTCGGCCGAGTGGGTGGTGCTTGACACTGACCGCACGCCCTCTCTCTCCCTCTGCAGGCGCCATGCCAGAGTCGCAACCGCTGAGACCACATGTGGCCCGTGCCCTTGGGAACTCGGGCCATCGGAGGTGCACTAATTTCATTCCAACGGGGTTGTGACTACACTCGCCGCACATCTAAATGATGCCGATTTTGAGGAGGCGGAGCATCGCGACCCAGCATCAAACCGCCACCTGCCGCGATTTCCGCATCAGGAGCCATTCTCCACCCGATCGCCGTTCCCGATTTCGTCGTCGTGCTACGGAGAATCTCGCCCATTGGCTCATGGAGTTGGGGGTTAAGTATTAAGCTGGATGGAGGATTGGTTAATGGTCATGAAGCAAAGTGTAGCGGTAAATGTGGCATTTACAAGTTGGCAGGTTGTGACTGGTGCAATGCCGTAGGTATCAATGTTGGGGCCTCGGCTAGTTCCAATCTATAGTAATGAATTAGATGAACAGGGGAGAAATGTATCTAAATTTGTTGATGATACACAGCGAGGTGTGATCTATAATGGGCATTACTGCCGGGGTGATCTTCTGATCCTGCCAATGGCGATTTCCCAATGCGAGTTCCCCAGCAGCGGAGGGTATGAACAATGGGAAACCCCCTTGACAGGGGAAGGACTGGAGGATTCCGCCCCAGTCGCTGGTGGGCCATCCCCATTACCGCAGCATTGGCCACAGGGGGGAGCTTAAGTACCATGGACAGCTTAAGTACGTGGACAGGTGAAGTTTAATGGGGAGAGGAGAGAGTTATTCACATTAGTCAAAAGAATAGAAAAGCAGAACGTTTTTTACAAGGTGTAAAACTTGTGAATGTTGATGCTCAGAGAGATTTGGGTGCACTCGCACAAAGGATGAATAAATATTAACATACAGGTACAACAAGCAATTAGGAAGGCAAATGGCATGTTAGTCTTAGTTGAAAGAGGATTGGAGTACAAGAATAAAGAAGTCTTGCTGCAATGTACAGGACCTTGGTGAGCAAGCAAATAGAATACTGTACAATGTTGGTCTTCATATTTAAGGAAGGATATACTTCCATTGGAGGCAGCATATTGAAGGTTCACTAGATTGGTTCCTCAGATAAGAGTGTTGTCCTATGATGAGTGGCTGATTTAATTAGGTCTTTGTTCTCTGGTGTTGAAAAGAATCAGAGGTGATCTCATTGAAACTTACAAGACTATGAAGGGCTTCATAGGTTAGAGGAATGGCTGAGGAATCTAGAAGAAGGGAACACCCTTTTAGGATAAGGGTTAAATCACACATCATCCTGACTTGGAACAAGATCATCGTTCCTTTAATTTTGTTGGGTCAAAATTCTCAAACTTCCTGACAGTCGGCGTATCGATAATACATATAGTCTAGCGGCTCAAGAAGGTGGAAAGGGGCAATTGGGGTTGGCCAATAAGTCGAGGTGTTAACAATACACATCCTAAAAATGAATGAATGTATTGCCATGTGCCAAGAGGTGAGGCAGCTGGTTTTCCCATGTCTTGTGCCCTCAGTTTAATGTCAGTCGGTCTTGTTATGTTGGTGTACTATGATTATAAAGGAATCCGTGTACGACAGAGCATCTACTTCAAGACTAGTTATTCAATGTTGAATAAACTGTGGGTAAACTAAACTATTGCGAACTAAACTGGGAGCGCGATTCTCCACTCCCACGCCGGTTGGGAGAATCGCCTGGGCCGCCGAAATTTCCAGGGCCGCCGGTCCGACGCCCTCCCGAGCGGCGGGAACGGGCCAGTCGAGTTTCGCGGGCCGCAGGCCGGAGAATCGCCGGAGATACCCAAAATGGCGATTCTGAGCCCCGAATGGGCCGAGCGGCCAAGCCAAAACTGCGGGTTCCCCCCAGCGCCGTCCACACCTGGTCGCTACAGTCGTGGGCGGTGCGTGAACGCTGGGGGGGCGGCCTGTGGGGGGGCGAGGGGGGATCCTGCACCGGGCTTCACCTTAAATGTGGCGTGGCCCGTGATCGGTGCCCACCGATCGTCGGGCCGTCCTCTCTGAAGGAGGACCTCCTTCCTTCCGCCGCCCCGCAAGATCCGTCCCCCATCTTCTTGCGGGGCGGATGTGGACAGGACGGCAACCACGCATGCGCGGATGACGTCCGTTATGCGGCGCCGGCCGCGTCATCTAATCGGCGCCGCTTTTACGCGGGCGACAAGGCCTCGCGCGGGTAGATGACGCGGCCCCGATACTGGCCCATTGTCAGGGCCTGAATCGGTCGCGACCGGGGCTGTTCCGCGCCGTTGTGAACCTCGACGGCGTTCACGACGGCGCGGCGACTTCGGCGTGGGGGTGGAGAATCGCGCCCTTTTAACCATGGTACTAGCAGCTTCTGTAATTCTGATCAAGACTGGCTCTGTCCGATTCCAGTGTCCTGTTCCTCTTGCATGACACCTGGTGATCGGAGGCTATAGACACTTCCTATATACACTTGTTACATACACTGTTACTGCAGATCATTACATCCCCTTTCCTTGAGATTTTATAAACATATGACACATACTTTCTGTAAACAATACACATGATATGAGTAACAGTGGGTTGGATTTGAAGACTAAGTGCTGACACTGGTGTAGGAACAGTGGCTTTTTATGCCTGAAAAAAATTGCGCAAAAGCTGCACCGATCCTCCACCTGGTGGGGGGCTAGCAAGATGTTACCTGCGGATACGGCCGGAGAATTGCCGGGTCTGTGGCCACGCATGCACACGGCGGCGGCCTGCAGCAGCCGGGCCGTGCAACATGGCACCGGCCGCGCATGGACCCGGCCTGCCAAAAACTGCCCCCCTGTGATCAGCCTCGCCACCCACAGAACACCCCCCCACCAGTGCCCCAAGCCCCCGCCAAAACCCTCCTGCCCACGGAATGGCTCCCCCCCCACCCTCCCCCGACTGTGGCGGTGCTGGACTCAGTCACAAAAATAAAAAGGATAAGTGTTCTACCCCGTCGGGACCTCAGCCCATCGAGGGCGGAGCATCGTGGGTGGGCCTCAGGTGACATCCTGAGGCCATCCCGATGGCGCGCGGTGTACGCTGCGAGTACGCAGTTTTCGAGGGGGCGAAGCATTGCAAAAGCGGCGCCTCCCCCAATTTCGCCACAGACAGGGATTCTCCGGCCAATCGCCGAACGCGATTTCGGCGTTGGCGACCGGAGAATCCCTCCCAATGTACTTTACACAATTCATAAATTTTATTGTCCAATCAAAAATTCAGCCGCTCTCATTTCTTTATCTTCCTTCTCGATCTTCCCAACCTTGGTATGCTTGGTAAATCTGTGTTACTACTTCGAATATCTGTCGGTGTATCTGACAAGATTGGGTCACTGTTTTGAAGATCGTTCTGAATATTCAAGTCTGACTCTTCCAATGTTTGTGTTGGTTCAGGTTGATGGAAGTCTTCACTAACACTAAAAGTCTTGCTGTTCTTGAGCAGTTTCTTTTGTTTTCAACAGTGCCCGACAATTTCTTCTCAAATCTGTCCTTGTTCTGTCATTACTGTGTATGATCTTGGACCTACCTCTGGTAGTACGGTAGCTTTTCTAGGCCATCCATAAGGATCCTCATTCCTTACAACATTGCTTGGTAACAAAGGTTTAAGACTCCTGGTTGTTCTACCATAGTATGCTTTCTGTTTTTGCTTTTGAGATTCCAGCTTCCATTTTAATTTTCCGTTTTGCCTTGTTTTTGTGTGGAATGGCAATGTAGTCTGGCAATGGCGATTCATCAGTAACTCTTCAGGTGACAAACCACAGTTTAAAGGTGACGTTCTGTAACTCAGTAGAGCTAGATGCGAATCAGTTTTACTGTCCATTGCCTTTTCTAATAGCTGCTTTATTATTTGAACTCCCTTCTTCGCTTTACCAAACGATTGTGGGTATAATGGGCTCAAAGTAATGTGCTCAAAATTATATATCATCACAAACTCTTACCATTCTTTACAATTAAAACATGGAGCATTATCACTCACCACAGTTTTAGGTATGCCATGTCTTGCAAACGTCGATTTCATATGCATTATCGCACAACTTGCCGAGGAGCTTGACAGAAGGGCTATTTCTGTAAAATTAGAATAGACTATCAGATATTCCTTGCCATTGAGGTAGAATAAATCCATTCCAACTTTTTGCCATGGAGCTGATGGTATTTCAGCATTGGTTCTTTCTTTGTGGTGCTGATACTTTTGACACATTTAACATTTTTCTATCATGTCTTGTATATCCTGGATTATACCACGTCAATATACAGTGGCCATGATTCTCCGAAATCCTGGCCAAGTGTTGACGCTGGCGTAAACAACGGAGTGGTGTACGTCGGCGTCAACAGGCCTCCGGGCCCAGCAATTCACCAGCCTTCAGGGGGCTAGCACAGTGCCGGAGTGCTGCGCGCTGCTCCGGCATGCACATGGTTGCCGTCTCCGTGCCGGCGCGGAGCAACATGTCGGGGAGCTTACAGCGGGCCGCGCGGAAGGAGGTAGGCCCCCTTCAGATCGCGGCTGCCCGCCGATCGGAAGCCCCCGTGCCTGGACCCCGTGGAGGCACTCGCTCCGGAGTCAGATTCCCCGCCCCCTCCCAAACCAGGACGTTCACCGCGGCCGAAGGTCCGAGTTCCGCCAGGTGGTACCAGGTCGGAACCACGCCGGCGGAACTTGGCAGAACTCGGTGGGAGTTCGGCCCGTCGCCCGCAGAGAATCGCTGCGGGGGCCTATTTCAGCACCCCCCAACCGGCGCCGTGGCGACTGCACGGGCGCGATTGCTGCCGATTCTCCGGTCGCTGGAGAATCGCGGCCCGGCATCGGAGCGGCGTGGCGGGAATTTCCCGTCCCCCGGCGATTCTCCGACCAGGCGCGGGCTCGGAGAATCCTGCCCAGTATCTCTGGCTCTCTGTTAGGCCAACCATTGTTAAGGTTTTGTATTACCATCTGCAACACCTCATCTTTTGCTGTCTCTTCGACAATTCGTTTCGACTTTGCGTCTGAATCTGGCAATGCATCAGTGATCATGTCTATGTGAGTCTGTACATCTCCTCCAGTGGAGCTGACATTGTGTGTTGTTGGAGCTCTGGATAATGCATCTGCTACCACTATATGTTTGCCATGCGAGTATATGGAGGATTTCAGAGTCACAAAGTTACACGTCTGCGCTTTTAGCTTAATGTCAGTAAGAAAACTATCGAATGAGTCGGCAGCCTTCTGGTGCGCATTTGAAAACGAACCTTTCATATGTTTCATTTTTCTTATGTGTACAATGCCCATCAATTGTCTTGCTCACGGCATAACATTTCTCACTGTCTTCCTCTTGCTCATATGCGAATGTATTATATATTTCAATCACCTGCGGTCCTGCTACCGTGAGCAATAACACAACTTTTCTCTAGTCCGGCTGTGCCTGCAGACCGATAGCTGAGACATACAGCGTGAAGTGCTGATTAAATATGCGCCAATTTCCATTCACCAGTAAGTTGAAGCTGTTCTGGAGCGTTCAGACTTTCCATTTGAAGAACCACGTTTTTCTTGTCGCAATGTTTCTTCTTCGTTTGATGACTGTGCCATTCAAATCTCTCCTGGTACCATGTTATGTTCACATACTATGATAATAAATGAATCAGTGTACGACAGAACATCTAGTTCAAGACTAGTTATTTAATGTTGAATAAACTGTGGGTAAACCAAACTATTGCTAACCAAATTGTGGATCTTTTAATCATATCTTGCATGACACCTGTTAGTCAGAGGCTACATAAACTTGTTATATACACTTGTTACATACACTGTTACTGCATATCATTAGAGGTCTCTCTGTCCAAAATGTATGCACTGCAGCAGATATATCCGATACTGTCTAGTGTGTGACTGCTAGCTGACCCAGATTGCTGTTACGTTTTCTGTGCAGGGTTACTAATAATAATATCAATAATATTTATTAGTGTCACAAATAGGCTTACATTAACACTGCAATGAAGTTATTGTGAAAATTACCTAGTCGCCACACTCCGGCGCCTGTTCGGATACACTGAGGGAGAATTCAGAATGTCCAATTCACCTAACAAGTGCATCTTTTTGGGACATGTGGGAGGAAACTGGAACACCTAGAGGAAACCGACACCGACACGGGGAGAACATGCAAACTCTGCACAGACAGTGTCCCGAGCCTGGAATCAAACCCAGGTCCCTGGCTCTGTAAAGTAACAGTGCTAACCGCTATGCTACCTTGCCACCCTAAATACTACAGCACCATTGATTGGCACCACAATACAGCTTGTGGCAACAGGCTTGAATTCCTTTTTCAGAGAGTTGGTGCAGACTCAAATGGGCCGGATGGCCTCCTGCACTGTCGGGATTCTATTCTATGATTCTATCCTTGGACTGTGGGATGCAACCAGAGCACCGTGAGAAAACCCACGCAGGCACGGGGAGAATATGACAAACTCCACACAGTCAGTCACCCAAGGTCAGAATTGAAACCGGGTCCCTGGTGCAATGAGGCAGCAGTGCTAACCACTGTGCCACCGTGCTGCCTTCATTGCGTACAGTTCTGGTCACCGCATTATAGGAAGGACGTGGAGGCTTTGGAGCGGGTGCAGAGGAGATTTACCAGGATGTTGCCTGGTATGGAGGGAAAATCTTATGAGGAAAGGCTGACGGACTTGAGGTTGTTTTCGTTGGAGAGAAGAAGGTTAAGAGGAGACTTAATAGAGGCATACAAAATGATTAGGTGGTTGGATAGGGTGGACAGTGAGAGCCTTCTCCCGCGGATGGAAATGGCTGGCACGAGGGGACATAGCTTTAAACTGAGGGGTAATAGATATAGGACAGAGGTCAGAGGTAGGTTCTTTACGCAAAGAGTAGTGAGGCCGTGGAATGCCCTACCTGCTACAGTAGTGAACTCGCCAACATTGAGGGCATTTAAAAGTTTATTGGATAAACATATGGATGATAATGGCATAGTGTAGGTTAGATGGCTTTTGTTTCGGTGCAACATCGTGGGCCGAAGGGCCTGTACTGCGCTGTATTGTTCTATGTTCTATGTTCTATTTACACCTAGCTCCAGACAGTGCTGTACTGAGAGAAGGGAATATTTGGAAGCAATAATATTTGCAGATCCCATCCTTTACTTACAGTTCCTGGTAATTCCAGCCATTGAATTAAAATAATATAAAGCTAATTGAAGACTCAGAGGTCATTTATCAATTCAAATGGCCTATAATGATAAAACACTCAGTAAAATTATTCCTTCATATGAAATCTTAGAAGCTGCTGGTGCGATAGCTGACCATTCCCCAAAACTTTAGTTAAGATTCACAGCTGAACATTAGTCCTTAAACATAAATGTTTAATAATGTTTATTTTTTCTCTCCACGCTATTTGTAGAAAACTCCTTGCCAAAACTAAAATTATCTGAAGACAGTGTTATTACTTCGCCATCAAACTCCAATTCAAGCTTTCCAGGAATGACTGCAGGAAACGGGCTGTCGGAAACACCAGCTGGATCGAAGGATCACGGGAATATCCCCATCATCGTACCATTGATCCCACCACCGATGCTAAAACCACCAACCGGTAAGGATCTTCTTTGTGCTTGTACAGAAGAGAGATGAGAAGACACTGAACCAGGTTCTACATGTGCTGTTAGGGTGTGTTGTAGCTGAGACACTGATTACAGTGCAACATTCACAGTTTTTTATTGAAAAATTGCAGCAAGGTCAAGTGCATGCATACGTGTTTGGTGCAGATGTTTTGGCAGCAAAATTACTTTTCTTATAAATTTGGAGCTCTTAATAAGAGCAATGGTCAACAACACTGCTACATACAGGACTTGAGTTAGGGTTGTCTTCTGAGTGGCTTGGGAAGGTGGGCACCACAGGTATGGACATGTTGGGTGTTCAATGGCAGGTAGGTGGGGTGGTAAAAGGCAGGCATTCATACAGTGACACCTCCAGGAAAAAGTTCAATTTGAGTTAGCAACCCAACCCCAAGGGGCAGGGGAATGACGACACTAAGCTGGGTGGCATTGTGTGCCGTAGGGAGGATGCAAAATGGCTGCAGGGTGACTTGGACAGGCTGGCCGAGTGGGCAAATACTTGGAAAATGCAATATAGTGTGTGCAAATGTGAGGTTATCCACTTTGATGGTAAAAAC